>NC_046361.1:8918383-9218383 GCF_011125445.2 Fundulus heteroclitus
AGCAAGTTTAATCTAAGTGACACATGTGTTTGGATGGAAGCTCAAAGGAGTAGAAAATGGGAGACCTCTTCAAAAAGTCTTTGTTTCATCGTTGCTAAATCGTTCTACAAGAACAGATAGTATGTCAACATACACAAGTTTTTTTTTTTGTTTTTTTTTTTGTAAAATACTACCTATAATGATTATATTATCAGAAATATAATGAATGATATACTTTATGTTTTTCTGCTAATATCAGTTTTTTTTATAGGGCTGCATGACATGATGGAGTAAAGTGGGCTTTGGCTTTAAATATACAGCACTGGATATTATTGAAGGCCATCTATGCATGTTCTAAACAGATTAATACTGATCAGGGTTGCACAGCAGTACAGTATGAGGGGAAAGTACATTTTTGTGCATTTTTGTGCAAACGTTTTTGTGATAACAATTGGTAATAAAAACTATAAACTAACCGATGATGTTTGGACAACCCAAAAACTCACTCTAAGTTGACATTGCTATTTATTTTCCACTGTTGGGTCAATGAGGAAACTAATAATACATGTTTGTAATGGGACAGAATATGATTATTATTTAGCGGTACAGCTGCACTAGCTAAGGTGATCGGTGCAACAAAGTGACCCATTTATTAGAGGGGATTTGTTTCCTCTAAACAGGATTTGTGTTTGTATCCCTGTGACTGAATGGGGTAATAGCTTTATAACCAAAGAACAGGAATACATTTTTATCGCTCTTTTCCTAATGATTACCAAAACATATCGGAAAATGTATTTAAACTAATTATACCCTATTTCCACCCTGGAGACCAAACTAGGGGTGTGAGGCTTACATGATCCAAAAAAAAAGTTCAAAGGTTAAGGTGAGATGAGAGGATGTTTGAACAATAGGTTAAAGAGAGCCATGACACATTACGTTATGTTTTAACAGAAAAGTAAAAGCCTTTCAAATCAAAATAATGATGTCAAGAATCTGTAATCAGATGGCAAAAGAAAACAAAAACAAAAAAACACACAAAAAAAAACACACAAAAAAAACCACATTGAAGTCACGTTTTTGTGTGTTTTCACAAAAAGAATAAAAGTTTCACAGACCTCAAACCGTGTTTTTAATGATTGTCTACTGAGTGTAGAAATAACTATCTCAGATTTGATCAGTTCAGTGGTTTTAGGTTATGAAGCAGAGATGACTAAATACATTCTAGTCTCGTTAAAAAAAAAACAGCAAACAGTCTTTACTGTCTACAGTCTTTATTGTCTACAGTCTTACAAGCAAAACTAGAGTTTTAAAGTTTCTGTAAGCAGTGTAAAATACTGAGGTTCTGCTTTGAATGGTATACATTTCCTTATTCTTCAGTTTTGGACAACAATTCAGAAGCCACAAATTGGAAACCAACTTCAGCGCTATTAGCCAGCTGCGGTTTTAAAAACAAAAGTCCTTATGATGCAAACAAAATATGACTTTGCGTTGATCTGACTGTTACATTGACATTGGTTTTGTTTTCTACTGCGTACTGTTGCACGTCTAAATGAATATCCTGTACTTTCCCTCCACGGTTTGTTAACAGTCCTCCTCATTCATCCTCTATCCACCCAAGCAGACAAAAGACATGTGATGCATTTTTCAGCAACAAAACAACTGAATACCAACACCGAGCTGAACAGGATGGCTGACAGTGGTGCAATTTGGTTGCCCGGGGCAACCGGTCAATTGTTACTATAGAGCAGAAATTCACATCGTTCCTCGCTTGCATTCCCCGATGTCTGTGTATGTGACTTGGCATGCCGATGGATGCGCTTATCAAATTACACCACATTCTGCTCTTAATACGCCGCATATTTCCCTCACGGAGATAGGAGAGCTGTTTTGTTTATTCCTATAGTGAGAGTCGCGTGTTGCAGCAGATAGGCGGCAGAGAAGAGGGGAAACAACCTAGAGGCATGGAGGGAGTGAGGCAGAGAAGGTTTCAGTCACTGTAACCCAAATGCATGTAAATGCCCAGAACAGCACCCACAAAATCAGATTCACAAAAGGAAAGAGAAACAGATTTAAATTCTGTATTCTTACTTCATTTGTTGACAGAGTTTCCTTTTGTAGGGTCCTAAATCGGAGTGAATAAAACAAAACTTTCAGTAAAGATGCTATGAAATCCACGCTAGGCTCAACGGGTCATTACTGAGCGCCAAAATCTGCTCATGTCTCTGCAGTAGGGATGCCATGACACGTCCAGCTAAGACTGGACAATACGTAATACTGAGTTCATAAGAGAGAGATGAAACAAGATTTTAGCAATATTTTAGGGAGAACTAAGACCTCCCTTTTTTCTTTATACAAATAGTTAATGTTTCACACATGACAAACTTGTCTTAAGGAAGCAGTAATGTGTAGAGTTTAGAATCCTTTTATAAGCTTGCTCTAAATCTAACATGCTTTACAAAAGCCTTGAAAAAATTATTTCAAGAAAAAAAGAGAAGAATCCCCTTTTTTGGTTTTTTAAACATAGATCAAAGGCTTTCTGAATCCCACACTGTATAAAGATTTAGAATGATTCAGTTTAGGTCTGACCAGTTACAGTATATTTTAACCAATAGATTAACAAATGGAGCCTAAGCTTAAGGCTGGTTTCCACGGTAAGATTTTAAAATAGTCGGACGGTTTTCAAAGCCTGAGAGACACCACACGCGACGATAAAAAATCGTAGATAAAACAGGTTAGCTCGTACAGTGTGTGGTGTCCGGTCAGACGGCGAGCTCAACACGTGAACAAAAGAACAGATTTCACTCGGGATCATTCAAATGGCAGATGGGAAATCTTGCGAAACATCTCAACATCCGACGTGAGTTCAGAGTAAATAAACATGGACGAAGAAGGAGGAATAATGGTTACGGTAGGTGGACTAACATTACAAAAAGAAAAGGCGTTAAAGGAGTGGAGACAGCGTGAAGAGGGGGCTGCACTACGATATAGAGGTGAGCTGTTTGTTTTCCCTCTCACCTCGCTTTCTGATTGGCTACACGTTACATTCAACAGGCTGTGTGCTCGTTTGTCCTCGGGAGGACACCCCACACGCTAGGATATCTGGGCAAGACAATCCAACCTGTTGAATATCCCCTATTTGAGGTCGGAGAGGTTCCGAAGTCCTACCGAGCGGACTAGATCACTCTAAACACACCACACACGACAGGAATATCTCTTAAGATTATCTTAAGAGCCACGCTGCCAGTCAGGGCCTTCGAAAGGGAAGATCGGGGAAAAATCGGGCTAATTATGCTGCCGCGTGAACTGTTAAATAGCTGTTTAAGTAGGCGGTGATAGGTAGCTACTAAAGCTGATGCCCACTTCAGCATCGTCAGCGGCTAACGGTTAGTCAATGAATAGATTATCACTAACGATCATGAGCGTTATCGGCCAGTCCAACCAGAAATCTGTCTTCTGTCTCAACATATCCTGTGGACAGAACTTTTTCCATGTGTGGTGTCTGACAACCACTGCGTGATTGGTCAGGAGTCCGAAGTGGGCGGGGTTACTCTCATAATATAAGCTGTACTGGAAGGGCCCTATGAAGAATTGGTAAGAGTTCTGCAGTTGAAATATGTGCGGAAAGGACTTAATTCTTATCCTTGCTACATCAATTGGAGAAATGTCTCTGTGCCTGCAGTATGTAGACGCCCTGCCACACAGACACTCTGCGTAAGGTGGTATCAGTGGTGGCATTGTGCATGTATGGATGACAAGCTCTGAAGGAGATATTCAGCTTCATTAAAACATGAAGCGCAACTCAGAACTAATGGTGGATAAATGCAAATATACACCGCAAAGCAGAGTGAAAAAATATAAAGGGAAAGTGCTTAAGTTTAATTGTTTTTTATAGCTAAGATGATTAGTCAGTGCTAAAGGGAGCCAATTAGTTTTTTTTTTCAAGTTGTTTAATGTGGCGACTGCTCCTACCTTTTTGCTACTGTGTGCTCAAAAAGATTAACTACAAAATTAATTAGAAACAAGGATGACAAATAAAAGCAGTCCCTATTGAAGCTACTGCAAAGATAGGAGAAGTACAGAATTTTGTTTTTTATTTAATTTTGAGAGAATTTTCAGCTTGGACCTGGAAGTTCAAACCCCGTCGTTAGATCTGAAGAATTATTCTCCATCCAGAACAAAAAAAAAAAAAAAGTTGTTATTCTTTGCATACATAATGCCTGTTTTTTTATTAAGAGGCCACAAGTAAAAAGGGAGATGAGGCATTTATAGCGTTCGCTCCGTACGGCCTGAGGGCAGCCTTCAAAGCCACTAACGTCCGGCCTTGATTAGAAATCTCCATTTTTGCAAGGCGTCCTCTAACATCAGGCCATTGCTTCCGATGAGCCGCATTCATTTGTGGAATATTTTCAGGTATAACGTAGTATATGGATCCAATTGGGATGCATTTCTAATATTGTTAAGCATCCTTAGCATCCCAACGTGTTTCTCGTTCACACACATCGAAAGTGAGACGCGCGTGTAACGCATGCAGCATTTTTCGCCTGCTGTATAGACAAACCTAATCAGTATGGCAGAGTGTATGTGAAGTTCAGTGCCTTGCACAAGGACACTTGGACGCACAGAGGTGCTCAGTATCGAACCACTGACATTTGCAGCGGTGAGCAGCCATTCTATCACACGGGCCCAGCGTCCTTTTATTGGACATTGGGTTGTTTAATTGCACACATGCTTTTTTCATCCTTCCTTCCTGGCCCTGAGTATTGGCTGCATCCTGATTGTGGACGTCTGTGCGTGGAAGTCTTCTCATGCAACACTACCTGCTTGGTTGGAGTGTTTAACAGTTGAAGCGCCGCCCGTGTAAAGGCTCTTGAAAGGTACGGTACACGTGTGCATGTGGACACAGTCAAACTCCCGCAAAGCAAGACAACTTCGGCTGGCAGCCGGCGTAATTAATAGCAGCCAAAGTGTTCTATTTTCTAAGCCAGTGGTTTACATTGACAGCAGCAGAAGAGAGAGTGGGAGTGTGTGGTGGGGGTAGCAGTGACAGGAGACAGTGGTGCTTATATAAAACTGCATTGTTTTCATTCACTCTTCGCTTTCCTGCTGCAGCTTCAGCCTTACCTTTAGGCATCGCACATGCTCAGTGCTCCCTCGACAGCAGGGACTTTACAGCCTGTTAATCGATGAGCAACTGAAGGTGTGATAGGTCACTTTAAACGACCGAAGACAAACATCCTTACTCCCGTACACGCATTATGAAACCAATGCGAGCGCCTGGTCCAGCCTCAAAACACTTGGAGTTCATCACCAAAAAGAAATCCCATCAAAATACCAGTGGAAAATGTGCTGGTCAGCGATTAGAAGGAGGGTTTGGTTGCTGTAATGGCAAAAAAAGTTACCTATACTGTAAACTACAGGTACCAATACCTTAGGAACCAATCTTCAGTCAGAAAATATAAAAATGTAAACAGGAGGAGAATCCCAAATTATCTGAAAAGGTTTAGCGTTGATCTTTTTGGCAGCAGAGAATTTCAGGTACAGATGAAAAACAGCCTGGGGGGCTTCTGTAAAAAAATTCAAAATAAAAAAGTAACTAACTGGGTGAAGAGTTTGATACTGCGTTCAGGCAAACTTTGGATTAAATTAAACAATAAAACATCATAGGCGGAGAAGAAAAGAAAGAAACTGCTGGGTTTGAGCTCTGGTGCTTCACAGCTGACCAGCAGAGCATTTTTCCTCTCACATCCATCACAATCTGTCCCCAACATCTGCCGTTCGACACCCTCAGCTAAATCTGTCACACCAATAAGCTCGAGTACAACGTTCTCCACTGGAAAATAAGCTGAAACCAAGAGCTGGACGAAAATTAACTCAGCCACTGTGCGTGACCTTTATGGCCTGCCGTACTCATCAAACACAATTTAGTACTTAAACAAACTGCCTATGGAAGTAAGACAGCAGATCTGGATCGGGAGCGAACAGAAGAAGTGGACCAGCGCAAAGTTCAGGCTCTGATTAAACGGAGGTCACTCGGATGGGTGCCCTTACACTTGAGCTGAAAAGTTTGCAGCAATTCATTAAGAGTAACCCTCCAAAACGTAGACGGCAGAGAGGCATTGTTCGCTTCTATGGCCAGCAGCCGTAACTGCTGTGTGTGTGTGTGTGTGTGTGTGTGTTTTTTTTTTCTCGCCTTCTGAGCAAATTGTGTGTGGGGGAGCACGGGATCCCGTTCTGCACAGACACAATGCATTCCAGGGCCGGTTCGAGTCTGTGCAAACAGTCTGTGGAGCCGATGGAGCGGAGTGAAACAGCTGATCCGTCCTCTTTAGGATACCCAAATGTGTGTGTGTGTGTGTGTGTGTGTGTGTGTAAAACCACATGTGAGCACCTGCTGGATTGCGTTACTAGTTAGCGGGGCAGGTTCAGCGCTAACACGTGCGTGTTTTCCTCTGGCGGTCGTGAGCGCGTGCCACGGCGCAAATCTCCCGTGGAAACGCAAGGTGTGAGGGAATAGAGATGAAACACTTCTAAAATAACCTTTTTTTTTAATGCACCACGTTCCTAAGTGACAAGTGCTTCCAAATAAAAAAAAAGAAAATGGATATGTGTGAACACAAATACATCAGTATGACAACAAACCAGACGCTGCCCCCCCCCCCCCCCCGACCCCCCTGCTGTCTGTTCTTGCTCCGAAGCTTATCTATCTCGTCGTACACCAGCCAATTTATATGGAAAACACTTTTAATGTGCAAAAAAATAATAATAAAAAAACACCAGTGAACGATATGGCGTGCTAAAGCGCGGGGCAAACGCTCTCTATCTATCAGAGGCTTCTCTGGCTAAGCCATTTAGGATCTCCCTGTGTTGAAGCACATATGGAAAAGCAGATAAATTTTTCCGTTTTTGTCTCCACAGTCTCCCACTTGTTCTTCACGCTTGTTCCGCAGTCATCTTCCCTTTCTACCTTTGGGAACAGAGTGGGAAGAGAAAATGCATGGAAGGTATTCATTTCTGAGTCACCATCCACTCAACGGCACGATACGCTTCCCCCCCTGGAGGGCAGTTTAACCATCCTTAGCCCGGAATGACATACGCTCGCGTCCGATTGGAGCAGCCGCATCGCTTTAGATTACTTCAGCTTGAGATAAATTTGGACTTAATTTGATCGTGAGTGACCCCCTTGTAAAGAGACATGGGAAGACGTTTGCGTCCCTCAATGCATTCTCTTCATTTCGCGGCAGCCCAAGAACAAGCGTCAGCGTAAAAGACCCGAGCGAGGCATTTTGGGTCGGGGGTGAACCCCCGCTGTGCAATATCCTTCTCTCAACACCCTCAATTTGTTTTTTTTTTTAAAGGAGGCGTCCTTGGCACAGGAAAACATTGCAGCGTGTGTTCATCCGTGCCAGGGTTTTGATGTCTTTTCATATGGGGCGCTACTATCTCAAGCTGCCTTCGATCTCTCTTCAGAAAGCTCTTTCCAAAACTGTGAAGATTACTTGTCAGATATTCAAGATTTTTTTGGGGGGGGTGGGGGATATAACAGGATATTTCTTTCACCTTATGTTGTTTAGTTTTTGCAAAGCAAATAGGGAAAAGTTGGTGCCGCAGCAGGAAGGAAATATATCTTTCTACACTTACTGTTCTCTTCCCTGCTTCTGAAACTGCATCTTTGCACCCACTCTGCTTGCAGGAAAAGACGATACACGATCTTGACTTCACGACGTTTTGAGATTTTAACAAAATTTTTTGGGGGGGAAACTAACAACCCACCTATTTTTTATTTTTTTTAAATAGATCAAATATTACACTAATCACAAACTATTTTGGAAAGATTCTGTAATCAGTGCAGAATAAGCCAGTCTAAGTTAGACTGATCCATATATGGAGGGGGGAAAATATTTGAATGCATGAGCGTTTCTGTCAGGATCATATACGGCTTACTGACGTGAAATTAACGGCAGATGTCAGTGACAAAAGGTGAGCAACACACACGTACACATCAAAACGAATTAGTTCACACATTATGTGTAACGAAGTGGAATGCGAACGGGAATAAGGATTGAACACGTGTCTGAAATGTATAAAGCCTTTTTTTTTTTTTTTAAAAAGAAAGACAGCTTTAATACATCTCATGTATGGAGAAGTTAGTCACACGCATTGCTTAAATGTGATTTCGGTCCATTCTTCCAAGCAAATCAGATTCAAGTCAGGGGGGCTAGCTGGGCCACCCCACCACCTGTCTTTTCTTTGAAATCAGTTTCCTTGGCTGTGTGTTTGGGATCTTGTTGAAACATTCCACTTTGCTTCATCTTCAGATTCCTTTTAAGAATGTTCCATTATGCGTCTGCTGTGATGGCACAGAGGTAGTGCGCACTACCCATACACGGAGGCCTTAGTCCTCGACATGGCTGACCTGGGTTCGATTCCGGCCTGAGGTCCTTTGCTGCATGTCTTCCCCCCTCTTTCAAACCCCCTTTCCTCTCAGTGTGCTGTATGAAATTCAAGTCACTAGTGCCATAAAAACCCAGAAATAGCAGTATCTTGCTAATTAGAAGCATTTTCTAGTTTCTCTAAGGCAAATGGGCCTAAACAAATGGATATTAATTGGCACTATTAAGGGGCAGGATTGCTTGTACTGATAAATATTAGTGTTTTGTAATTTCATTTTACTTTTTTGGTATATTATCTCAATACCTGTCCCCTGTGTTAACCCCTCCTCATTCTACATAATGTAATTTATGGCTAAAAACCTTTTAGATTTTCTTTCTTTACATACATTTTTGAGTTGGTGCCAACGTGTGGTATTTATATTCAATAGCTCTATTAGAAATGTAAGAGCACAAAAATAAGCAGTTGCGTATTTTGGTCTCCATGCTTGTCTCAATCCACGGTTATCCTAAAAGAACTCTAAAAATGCTCCTAGTTTGTGTTTTTATAGAGTAAAGGTTTTCCAAATAGAAAACTTAGTTTTACAAGCCTCTGTTCAGTGTAGAATCATCCGGTTTATGTTTCACCAGTCCATGTATTTTAGAATTAAATGTATTGATGACCCTGAAATAAATCACCACCATAGTTTAGCTCTAAAAGAAATTGTTGTGACCATCTAATGGCGTTAGCAGCGAATGGCTAGCAAATCGTTGGGTTTACAAGTGGTTCTTATCTTGCCTTTCACTCTGTCACCATTTCCTTTTTCTACTGGCTGCCCAAAATGCTCCCTCAGAAAGGCTTAACATAGCGGGGAGGCTTCTCCAAACCCTGACGAGCAGTCTTTACTAATCATCTCTGTCCACACTAAAGGGCATCTCGAAATCTTCTTCCTCTTTTACTTCTAAATAAGAGTCTCAATCAAAGATGCAATGCATAACCCTTATCTCTGCATAAGAAGACTTTACAATACAATACATTAATTATACCATCATAACATCTGCTTTATTAAATGCCTTTCTTGTGCAAAGCTCTGTCAGTAGGATGGGAAATTATGAAAAACGCTAACTCTCAACTCCCCTTAAGCACTATGTCAGCTTTTCTATTTCTGCTCAACTTATTATAATACTTCCAAAAAGCCATTTAAGGCTTAAAAACTAGTGACAGCAGTCTGTGGGTTTGCTACGCCTAAACTAGGCAAAAGTGTGAAGAGTTTGTCATTGAAGAGCAAACCAGAACATATTAGGCAAGAAGCTTTGAAATTTAGTTTGCATCAGATTCTCTTTTTCCATTTAATGGAGTACCAGGGTGCATTAACGTGAATCGCTTATGCTAAATGCGGGGCTATTCATATGGTAAGTGCTAGAAAGGTATTTCTCCTGCTCGAATTTATTGCCATCTGTGTAGCAAATATATGAAAATAGCAAGGGCCTGAGCGGAGTAATCTAATGCAGACACACAGTGAAAGACCCAGGGGTCTTGTTGTCCATTATGCATTCAGTATTTTCATTTTTATACACCACAGCAGGTATTATGAGGCGTTCAGGTAGAACTTAAGTGTGTGCCAGAGTACAGGTATGTGCGCTGCCTGGCTGAGCATTAACTTACAGTTTTACTGAGCGTTTAACAAAAAATAAACAAATGTTAAGAGCACCAGAGTGGCACGCAGCAGCGGAACGCTCACTGCTCGTGTCAGCTGACACTTTGTGTAATGAGAGTCTCTGTCAGTTAACAGAAATTTAATTTCCCCCATTTCCCTAGGCCAAAGCCTGCAAAACCCAAAATGTTTTCCACAACAGACCCAGGGCTCAAACGTGTAACACATGCTGTGCTGCGATAAACAAGTGCCTCCCATAACAAAGCTCTTTATTAGTAAAGGTGCTCAACTCATGCTTGCCGTTCTTAGCGTCCACACGTGCTCTAATTATGGCCTTTTGCCCTTTCCGTATTTTTTTCTCTAGTACGTGCTGCTGTAGTTATGAGCACCGCATCTTGGGGAGTGCCACTGTTTTACTCTCTGAAAATGTTTGTCGGGTGAAACAACCGTTACGGTGGCTGGCCGCAGACGGGCATGGTAAAACACTAAACGCTCTGTCCAGTTGCCACGACAGCCACTTAGTTACACGGAGGTACGGTAGCTCAAAACGAACAACAGAGCAATCGTGCAGTGTTTAAATGTGTTGTGTTACAAATTAAATTGCATTGGACTGTATGAAGAATTTATGGAACGACGTAACTGGATTTGAATGAATTGGAATGATTCAATTTGAATCTTAGATTCCCTATAATTGCATATGAATTGGACCTGTTTGTCTGGACCTGTATAGTGACCTGAGATGAATGTACACACACTGACCACTTTATTAGGCAAGAAAGTGGATTTATATAATGAGGGCATTAAACGGGGGCCTAGATGTTGGTGCCAGGTATAATACAGTGTCTCTGTATTTGTTGACTGAGGTTTTGACACGCATCTATGTCTTAAGTATACAGAGAAGGGCGCAAAACAGAGAAAATATCCAGGGAGCACAAGTTGCGTAGAAGGAAATGTGGACGTCAGAGGAAACAAGAAGACTGGTTGGAGATGACAGAAAGGCAACAGAAGCTCAAACGACTAATAGTTACAACGAAGGCATGCATGACACCAATATCCTGAAAGGAGATGGGGCACAGACAGAGTTCAAGCTAAAACGAGAGACTGAGGCTGGGATTCATGCATGTTCCCCAGAATCAAACAATAAAAGATGGGGAAACTCATTGCCTGGTCTGATGAACTGATTTCCACTGATAGAATCAGTTTGGTATAAATCACGTGGATCCATCCTGCTTTGTATGCACAGCGAAGTCTGGTGGTGGTAGTGTAATGGTGTTGGAAATGTTGTCTTACTGCACTTTGGTCCCCTTAGTACCAACTCAGAAATGTTTGAACACCACAACCTACCAGAGTATTGTTGCTTCCATGTCCCCCCCCCCCCCTTATCTGGCTAGTGTGCTCATCTTCTAACAGCCAGTGTCAGGAAAACCTCCAAGAAATCTATATCATGACGATTTAGGCTAGATTTGACAGCAAAGAGGGTCCAACACAATGCTGACAAGGTGTACTTAAGAAAAGGTATGGTCAGTGCAAAAACCCAAGCTTCTTAACAAATAGCACAGATAGCACAAAATCCACATAGCAGTGTGAAACGAGGCTACTGCTAAAAAATCCCCTAAAGCTGGGCATCCTTTATTTTTCCACTGGCCATTTCTGCAACCAACCTGGCTGTTGCACTCAAGATAATAGTGCTTGTTTGACTGCAAAAGAGTTGCAGAGGATGTTAGCAGAGTCAGACCAAGGACTGATAACCCCCCCCCCCCCCAAAAAAAAAACTTGAATTTAGTGAGCCACAAAAAGCTTCAAGGGAAAGGCTCCATTATTATAGATAAAATAACACCTCTCCACTGTTTTGTACAAGGGTATTTATTTAGGCTGTAACTGCGGCCAGTAATGTCTGGAAGCAAATACCACATCTTGTCCAAAATTGCTGGAGATGAACGTAGTGATCATCTTAAATGCATTTAAATTTTACACACAAAACTTGGAAAGGTACAAAATGAGGATTGTGTCACAGTTAGTTTTTTTAGTCACAAAGAGCTGCTCAAACATTTTGTACAATAGCTTTTTTAATTTGCATTATTCCTAGGGATGGGAGCAGAAAGTATTTGTGCCTAAAATAGTAATTCATTTTATGCTCATCGTTCAGATTTTGTGGAGCAAATTCCAACCTTGACTTATCCTCGCACTATTCTTTATTCACACCCAGCTGATTGACCTCCAGGCTCTTCTCAACACACTCAATCATTTATAATCAACCTTTCTCCACATTCTTTATGCTTACGTCCCAGGGCTGCAGCAGATGGCTTTATCGTGTTTTGTTTAAGAGCATCTCACGTTGTAGATGTTGTTCATTCATTTTCCTCACTTACAGTCTCCCACCACAGGGTTCCTACAAATCTTTTATGTATAAATTCCAAACCTTTCCAAACTCTACCTTCTAGGGTTCTTAGTCTTTTACGGTTGCTTTTTCAGTATGAATGTAAGGCAAATATTTCCACACCAAACAGCTTTTAATATGAAACCTCCCAGAACCTTTTTTCTTTCCCTTTGTCTAGGACAAAGAGAAAGAAAAAAGTATGTAGAGAAGGATACGAGGAAGAAATAAATGAAGGAAGGAAACACACACGGGGGGAAAAAGGGTAGCAAAAGGAAAAAGATAGAGAGGACAGAAAGAAAATACCAAAATTTAGGTAGTATTAGTCAAGTAGTAAAGAAGGATGAAAGGAAGGGTCAACAAGATGGGAGAAAGGATGGAAGGTAGGAAGGATATTATTTATTCAGACCTGGAAAATTCTGAAATCAAATCCTACACTATTCCAGACTCTTCAGGAACTAGATCTATTATTAGGTAGAGGTTTCAAAAGAATAACAATTTGTTATTAGTCTTTAAACGGCTGTCATTCAGTTTCCTACATTGCCTTGTATAATGTTAAAATGCATTATTACATGGATCTAAATGTAAATGAAATGATGAGGTTTTTGCGGAATATCAGGCCCTTACAAGTCTGTGGCTTTGATGCACTCCTCTTCTGAACAGTGCATGTGTATTGGGATGAAGGGTGTAGAGTTTAAAGGGGTTCTGCTACGTACAGATGTGGGACATTCACATCAGGGGAGATGTGTGGCCGGCATATGGCAAAATGTTAGACATGCCCAAAAAATGAATAAATAAACCCATGGCATCCTTACCCGATTATTTAAATTATGCTAAAGCCTGGTGTCAAATGCGTAGTCAGCAGACGTAAGATGTTTTTTGATGGCATCATGCGCTGCATACTTGCAATAGTGTGACAGAGATATCGCTTTCAACATTGAGAACTTCCAATTAATCTATTAAACTTTCCATCCAGCTGTCTGCACCAATGTCTTGCTCTTCCCCATCAGTGATGATTAGAAGTTAACATTAACAGCGATGACAGTGAAAGCACCTAAATGAGCCACCAGTTGGAGAAGCCTGTGACGACTGAAACGTCTGTTGGGTGTGGATGGAGATGGAGAAGAGGCAATGGAAAGGTCATCATGAATAGAACATGAGGGTGGGCCGGGTCAGGCTGTTTAATGTCCATCACCTTCCTGCAGATAATCTCCAGCTGGTTTGAGTGGGGGGGGTTTGTGACTCGTCCGACGTGGGTGTGTGTCTTTGCACGGGTGTGTGAATCTAGAAGCAGTTTCTCCTCCATATTAATGCTTGAACCTCACCCATATGCATTAAGCTCAACATGAGGACCCTTTACATCTAGGAAATTGGACCGGAAATAATGGAAGGAGGCATGGGGTGGGAAGTCTGATCTTTGACCTTCCCTTTGTGCATGCGCATGGGGGGGGAGGGTTTACACAAAGAGCCTCGGCTGGTGTAGATTAGTTAAATTGACGGTTTGGTTACAAAGACGATGAGATTGATATATCATGGACAGCCTCAATAAAGAAAGTTATTTATCCTGAAGCTCTGTCAGTGAAATTTAAATACAGCTGCACCTGTAGGTACTGGGTTTTTTTGTGGCTCTAATATATTTTATCATCCATCTGCCCTGCATTAAATGACATTTAATAAATGTCAAGATGAACAAGCACATATTCCTAAGCACCTGCCTCATTATTACAAAAAAACTAGGCAGCAGAAGGGCAGGGTTGCACATCCAGCAATATACCAATACCCGTAACAAAGAAAATAACAAAATCTCTACAGAGGTTGTGTATACAGGGCATGAACATTTTCCACAGAGCCAAATTTATTTTTTTGTTGATGTTTAAGGGCTTTTGTAGTCAAATGTGAGAGCAGAATGACAAGTAAACAATTTTCAGCAGGAAATTACTCATAAAATGAATGCAAATTCCAACTAAATGACAAAGGATTTTACATTATTTCAGATTTGGCAAAGTGCTCTCTGTAAGTGTGAATACGATTTGGGTTCATTTAACTACTTTCTTTCTATGAAAGCGGTAATAAAGAACAATGAATTAGAACTTTTCAGGACTCCTCCCATCCGCACTGGCGTAATTTAAAACCATAAAGTATGAGATTTCCCCAGAATTTGCCGAGAACTTGTGGCCTTCAGCAAGCAGACCACAGCTTTCTGATGCCAAGTTGATTTGTTAGCTGAGAACACGCGCACCGTGTGAAAACAAATAAGTAAGGTTTTCTACTGGGGTAAATTCGAGGAAATAGTCTGCACTAAAGCTGCGCTAATGGAGTTTGAAAGCCATATCCGTGACATGTGGGATGCAGGACATGCCGTACATATTTTACTAATCCTCGCTACTTTTAATGAGCACTTAGAAATCCCCAACTCTTAGAAATATAAACTTATTTGTCAGCTCCTATGTAGTTATCAGCAAAATTCTGGTTTTAAAGCACTATGGTGACAAAACCACTAACATTTCTTATCATACAACTCCTGCAGCTTTAACACTTCTTAAAGAGATGCCGGATGTGGTGTGGAGCTTTTGTTGCTCTCAGTGAGCTGGAGATCACAGATAAGGGACCAACTTCCATTAAATATATCCCTTCATTAAAAAAAAAGAAAACACAGAATCTTTTTTTTATTTGTTAAAAGAAATCACATACACTCATCAGAAGTGCTGAACTTGTGAATAAACAGAACAGGAAGTGCTTTATTTAATACCTATTAGATAGTGTCCTGATAATGAATGAGGATGTATGAGGTCAGTATGTCCTTATGCATCGATCTGAATCTCATTTAATAAAGCGTTCAGCTGGAGAAACATTCATGTGGTGATTATTGTGAAGCCACAGGCCTATCCACCCACACAGATATCAAGGCTAACAAACTAGCTAACACCAACTAGCTAACACATAGCATTACTTCATAAAAGAAAGCACACTTACTTGGAAAATATGACGAAATTAAGCTTTGGACTACCACCACTGTGTAGAGTTGCTTTAAAAAATCATAATACTTTGGATGAATGGCTTCCTGGTTCTTTCTCCTCTGTCTATATTTTCAATTAAATGAACTTAAAATCCCAATGTTGACATTGATTTCAAGTCATAAATACATTAAACAGCTGAGTAATTTCAAACAAACAGTAAATTTATAGAAATGCATGGGCTGGAAGGAGATTTTCACAATAAAATATCAACTAAAAACACTATTTTATTACAGTATTCCTATAAAGAGCACATGTTTCTTTGTATTTTGACTATAACGCATGAGCATTATTTTATTAGGCAGATGTCATATTAGCATGAGCTTGCTGGAAAGGTTGTCGCTATGCTCCTTATTCACAGACCAGGACAAAAACGCTGGTCATGCTGGCGTTTTCTCTGGTGTTTTATTGAAGACTTCATAACATGGGAACATGATGATGGAAAGTTTTATTATAACAGCATATTCTACATTTTTACATTGCTGTTTTACAATTTGTTTAAATGGTGAAATGTCATCAAACCATGGTAAATTTGCTTAAAATCATCAGACTGCTAAGATCAAACACTGGCCTATTCCCTCTTTTGTGAGATGTGACATTTTCACAAAATCTGTTGAAAATGTTCTTAACATGATGTGAATATATCATTATGTGAAAATTAGGTATTATTACCTAAATATTATCATTACCCCTATCAAAAGCTGATGTTTAACCTGAACTAAGGTAAAAATTGTAGTAATTTGGAAAAGATTGCTGCTCTCAAACTCAAGAGAATTAAATAGTTAAAAGTGTTGTTCTAATAATTTAGTTATGTGTCAGCGCAGAGAAATGAGCCAAAAAAAATGTCTTAGACTCGGTCATTATCACCAAAGACAAACCAGCAGGCGGTATCAACTCCCACTTTGCTTTTCACACACATATACTCCCTTCACCTGTCCACCCGTCCACCTGTCTACAGTTTCTCTCTACACACTCTAGTCGTTCATTATTAATCTTTACACCAACTCTCTCCTCAGCCTGGCTTCAATTATTGATACGTTTCTCAAGATTTAGTCTCTAAAAATAGTTGGATCAAACTTGCTTTATTTACTCTACACTTTTCTTCTCAAGTACTTGAAAGCAAGTCAGTAATAAACTGGAAAATTATTGACACAAGACTTGGAACAGCGACATAGACCTGCATTAATTCTACACTCCATGGAGGTGAACGAGAGGGGGATAGAACAACGAAGGCTGGGGGAAGTCATACAACTTTTTACCTGGGGTATTAATAACACAACACTTCCTGCTCAGCACTGATCCCCTGTCAGCCCCTGAGGCAACGCCATATGGCCTCACCGGCACCCGACACAGACAAAGCCAACAGCTACATCAGCTTATGCAATGCAGAAGCAGTCATGAATAATCCCTGGCTATCCTTGAGTCCTAATTCCGCTTTAGACAATGAGGAGGTCCACAGGCTGTACGACACAGCGCTGTTACAGCACCGGGTTCAGACACCCGAAGCCCCCTTTGGCACAACGACTGCTCACCTGGAAGTGGAAGCGTGAAAGTAAATACTTCAATCTTTTTTTCCAAAAATAAACATAGGTAAAGCAAAGAAATGGTGGGAAGCCTTTGAAGGTATTCACAGACACAAAGTTCAATTTCCAAAGATTTTTTTTTCTTCTTTGATTTCTTACAGGCTCTATTTTCAACATAGTACAAATGATACCTTCCCACTACCACTTACCAAGCTCTACAAAGCTGCTGCTGAGAGAAACCCAAAGGAGAGCGAGTGTATTTCAATTTATAGGTGTAAGACCTTTGATGGGTCCCCCTGTATCGGATCGGATTTAACATCCTATTTTGTTTGTCTGTACGAACTTTAGTTTTTTGATACAAAGAAATCTAATGTTTTATAATAAAAACAGAAAGGTGAAATCATATTAAATAATTATAATTGGTGCCTTATCAATGGGTAACTTACAAGTTTCACTCCAGTTCATTTCTCCTCTTTGCCAAATTTGTCCCAACATGTTTTCATTTTGTCCCATCCCACTCAACCACACCTCAATAAACAAATCTTTTTTTTTACCGATGTACCTAAACTACTGCTCATCCGTTTCTTTGTAATCCAAGAACCATGTAAAATAAAACAAATCATAAAAAACACTCGTCTGATAGATAAGAAGATTTTGTTGTTTATTATTTTCTGACGACTTTCGATTAAGACACTTTTTTTCCATTTATTGTGGTTATGATCCTTATTTTGCCAAGTTGGTGGTGAAATACCAACCGAAAATAGCCCTAGGCTATTTATAGAAGATATAGAATTATATTTTAG
The DNA here is from genome assembly GCF_011125445.2 of Fundulus heteroclitus. NCBI lineage: Eukaryota > Metazoa > Chordata > Actinopteri > Cyprinodontiformes > Fundulidae > Fundulus > Fundulus heteroclitus. Next base: position 8,936,098 of record NC_046361.1, read on the forward strand.
TCAAATCTATAAAATTGCTTTAATGGTACATTAAGCATTAATTTTACATTAATTTTAGATAGAAAGAACTAAAAAAATTGTTTTGTGAAGAACTAAAGGTAATATTTCAGATGGCCTATGGCCTGACGTCACACCACATCGCTCTGTCATTCTCCAGTCTTTTGTTTAAAATAGCCGGGCCGCCCGCACGTGCACGTACGTGCATGTGAACAGCTGCCACTCGGCTTAGCTCCTCCCTGCCCATAAAATACCACCGTCAGAGCAGTGATGCGAAGGAACACCTTAAAATGATCAGGACCCGTTATTACTACAAAAAAACTACTAACGGCCTTTGGCAAAGAAGTTGGCCGTTTCAAGGAAAAGAGCATTTGGAGAGCAGGAGTCGCTCCAGTTTGACTCAGAGCTAGCTTTTGTCCTCCTGACAGGTGAGTAACAGCAGGAAGTCAAATGTTTGTTTTTGTTGGTGTTACAGCCTTGTCAGACTTGTGTTGCTATGTCGATTTAAGTCAATATAATGTTACAATTGTGACAGTGTTGGAGTTTGACCATCTATGGGCCAGTTGTTACTGTTAGGGGAGGCGAGTAGCCAGTAACCTAACCAAAGATTTTCGTGCATCTGTTTTTTAACATGAGCAGAAAATTACACACAATCTTTACTTTTCATCTACTCATTGGGGCTGCCTTTAGTCTTAAAGTCCCAGGCGAGTTTATAGTGTCTGGGATCATGGTATGACTGTTTTAAGGAGTGTAATAAATCTTCCTAAGAAATAGTTTCCAGTGGCAAGATCTTGCTTAGAACCCACATCCTGAGTTACGGCTTCCCAACTTATTCTACATAACTTTGCGCTCTGCCTATATAATGGTGGTTAAGAGCCTCACTAAATGGTAGTGAACTGGAACACAGCTGAACTGACTCATTTTACAAATACATAATGTAGATGGGTATCTTTTCTGAGCTTTAATAGAATGTCTACATTTGTCAGGGACTGATCGTATACAGGGAAGCTGTTTAAATACAGCAAGTGGAATGACACATCCTTATGTTGAAATATGTGTTGCATATGCTACACCCACCTGGACTCATTAGAGAATCCTCGACGCAGACATTTATACGTGCAGCAATCTATTAGTATAGCTGCTAGAAGTGTTATTGTCTCAAATGAAAGCTGTGCTGCTTTGAAAGAAAACAACATTGAAAGAAACCAAAAGGGTTATTTGTGAGGCAATAAGCATCATGAGGTGAGATCATGAAGTTTACTTCTTCTAACTAAAGAAGAAAAAGAAACGAAAGGCAAAGTCTCAAGTCTGAGAGCCAATTCTTTAACTTCGGATATTTTTTACCTATCTTTGAGGCCATATTAACAGATTCCAGTTGCTTCTCACAAACCACTATTTACAAGGTTTAAAAGTTTCAAAACTTGCTGTCCAGACACACACATATGGAGGTGGCAAAAAACAGCTGATAACTGGTTTTATAAGAATGTGCATGTGATGCAATGTCATTAAGAATATAATGAAAAAGGTAAAATGCCACGGATGATGAATGACTTTGGGTGAATATGTGGGTTTTCACAAATTGTATTTTGTGGTTTCTTTTATTTTTGCTTTCCAACTTGGCCTATCAATAAATCCGCCCAGAAGGTTGCAGTACTTACAGGCTCTTTATAAGATAATTTGATTCTTTAAACAAGATTTGCTTCTTTTTTTGTGCTTTTTTATTTTTTTACCTGTAATGCCATGAATCTAACTGGACTAAAGTGAATAATAACTTCATTCACTCAGAATGTAGTGAAAGGGAGTCTTAGAAAGCAGTGGATAACTACTACTAACTAGTAACTACTTCACCACTTCAGAGCACATCGTGGAGAAAGTGACCTGACCCAGTAGCTCATTATGTTTTACACCCTTCATCCCAATTCAATATACAAAGTGGGGTTTAAGGCCGGACGATAATTCAATAACAATATATATCAATTCAGACGTCCGGTGCGATAGAAAAAAAGGGTCAATAGAAAAGTAACTATAAGCACAGTTTTATGTCCTTTTGCATTCTAGCCTATCATGTAGGGTAATGCTACAGTCATCAGATCCTCCCAACCAATCACAATCGCAGATCCAGGAACAACCCACCCATTTAAAGAGTTCAGAGACCACACATTTGTTTCTCTTTTTTTTTTTTATTTGCAATGTTGGTCAACTTAAGGGTCGAGTTTGAATTCGGTGTTTGTGCATTCTTTATCTAAAAATAGGTAATTAAGCAACAGCATAAAATGGCCAGGGCTGCACTTAACACATATGTATTGAATTATTTGATAATTGTAGATATTGATCAATATGATTTTTATTTTATTGACATGCTTTTTTTCGATATCGTCCAGCAGGGCTGCATCAAAAGTGTTTGATATTTTACATAACGCACTTCATTTCTTCATATTTAGACTCACATCGGATGGGTTTGAACCTATGCCATCACGCATGGGAAGACAAGAAACAGTGAGCTTTGCAAAACTGGACTGAACCGACCATCTAAACTGCTTTGAAGTAAATGCGTTGATTTTTCTGCTCTGGGCTGACTCCCATTGCTAATTTACTGTTAAAGAAAATGATTTGAATTCAAAAATGGTTAAAAATATGCCCTTGCTTATATTTTATTCTTTTTGTTCCTTTTTCATCGAAGTGATCTGACGTGCATGAGAAAGACGATGAGAAAGATCCCAAAAGTAAAGCAGACGTGCTCCCCCCTGGTACCATTAGCGGCTTGCTGTGTTTAACACCTGACACCGAGGTGACACTACTCTGTATCAGTGACACTGCAACACGAGGTACGACTAGCCCACATCTAACCAACACATCTATTACAGATTTATAGCTGATTAGAGGAATAAGACTGAACCAACCAAGAAAGTGGTGTTGGTTCAGTCAATCCTTATGTGTCATATTTGCTTGTCCACGATGTAAACTAATTCCTAAATCTTGCCGATATCTGTATTGCCTGCTTTTGATACAAATCAATGAGGAGCTAAACCTACTTCTTCAATACTGCTCATTTTCCCAACTGTTTAAACTAGACAGAAGGCCATCGCAAACAGAAAAAGAGAGCTGGTAAAAAAAAATCAAACAAATGACAGTCCTCCAGTACCTGTGTGCTGTATAGAGTTAAGCAAAGTGTACTGGGATAAAGTGGGCTGTGCAACGTCTCCGCTGATTTCTCTCCAGTCTCATTAAAACTTGATGAAGGCCAACACTCCCTTTAAAAGCAACAGCAGCTTTCTGACAAAGTGAGGCTCGCTTTTGTCCATTAGCATAATGTGTTCAGTGATAGAAATGGGCAGGATGGAGAAAACAAGTCTTAAGGCTGTTTGGAGCACTGAAACTCTCACAAGTAACCAAGTAGCTCTTTTCTTCCCCCCCAGCATTGTTATGTTAATATGTACTGCCTTGCAATACTGTTTATATCCTTTGAACGTTTTCCACATTTTTTTTTCACATTATAACCAAAAACTTAATTTCAATTTAGGGGAATTTATATCATAGATCCAATATAAATAAATGTATAACTACAAAAGTGGAAGAAAAAGAATCTAGATATTTTTTACAATAATTCAAATTTCAAAGATCTGTACTGATACAAATATGCTAGAGAGATGCATATGTATTGAACCCTGCGTTCCCAGGGTTTATGTCCAGGAATTTATTTAACAATTTGTGGCGGTCGCTCTCCAACCCATCAGCTTGAGTGTTAAGCTGTTTCTCACAGAGCCGTGGGGGAAAGTTTGAGTCTCAGGATATTCAAAGCTGGCAGTGACCCTAAATGACTTGAACCTGTAATATCATCAGGAACGGTTCTCCAAAGTAAATCACCCCGGGGGAGTTAAATAGACTTCCCAGATTTTCATTTGTAAAAAAAAAAAAACGTAGCTTGACAAAACGTGAAACAGTTCAAGGGACGTGAATACTTTGGCAAGGCGGGGCGTGTTGTTTTACCCTTTCTGTCAGCTGTGTGGAAGTTCCGGATTAGTTACCTGCTACTTCCACTGATCTACGAGGAGAACCTGATCCTCCCGCAGCAGAAAACAGCACTTCCACATCTGTTTTTACCGATATGAACCAGCAGAACGAGAAGACTTTAAAGACCAAAGATTGATGACCCTCTTTGGATTTATAGGAATTTTCTCCTCATCCGTTATGGTCTTCCCTGCCGATGCTGAGTATCAGCTTCTCGGTTTTACCTTCTGTCTTCTGGACATAAAAAAAACATAATTTCCCCGGTGACAGCACACTTTTCCCCCCCGTGTGTAGAACAACAAATGAAAACCCATCATAAGGCGAGAAAAACTGAATAATTCAGCATCGTATCCACCAACAGAAGGAGGGAAAATGAGACATTTTTAGAAAAAATGTTGCACATTGAGATTTCTGAAGTCTCAAAAAGTTGCTCTAAGCTGCACGTTGACGCGCGCGTGTACGACTTCCTGAGGCGCTCGTCTAAAAAGGAAACCCTCGCCGGCACTCCGATGCCCGAGCCCTTCAGCGAACAGCCGTGGATTGAAACATAATTCACCACGTTATTATTGTTTACTCCATATGTACCGGCACAAAGCTGGTTGGAGTTTGCACAGAAAAATGTGTTTGGTTAGCGAGCAGCAGGGAAAGACAAGTTTTTATCTCATGCTTAAGTTGGCTTTGTGGTGAATCCTTTGACAAACAACAATCCCTCTGTTTACCTGCATTGGCTGGAAAGTGTGCAGATGCATACTAATAGGAGTGTGTGTGTATGTAGCCGGGGCATTAACATGTGGGCATGTGTGTGTATATATATTCACCCTCCCCTCTGAATCATTCTGCCCCCTAGCTCTGAAGCCCCTATCTCATCTTTTGCAGGAGGGCTACTGTGACCAATCTAATATTGCCCCAGGAACAGAAAGTGTTTGTCCATGGGTGTTCTGTTCCCATCTGCCCCTGTCGCAGCCCTGCCTCGCTCCGACAGTCCCTGAGCTGTCCGCTCGTCGAGCAGGACCAGAGGACCCGATGGCCACTGCCAACGACGACTCCGGAAAGCAAAGTCGCTTTTTTTCTGAGTGAAAAGACCAAAAAATATGGAGCCTCGCTTCATCGCCAAACCTAGGTTCTATGTTCCTCTCAGCTAGAGCGTGATGCAAGTGGGTTTTTGATTTGGGCTGGGGGGGTGATTGGATCGTAGCGTGGCATCAGTTGAACCCGGCATGGTGTGACGGTAATTGCACATTCTTATTTCCCCCCTTGGGCCTTCTGCCGGCAGGTAACGGCCTCGGTTTGAACAAGCGAAGACGTATAGCCTATCAGGGGACTGACGAGTGTTAGGTGGCCTTGAGTTTCATTAGAGACATATGAACTCACGGCGTACATACATGCGTTTCAAACGTTACATGTCTGCGATGCCTTATGCCTTGGAAAAGTGGCCGCGCCGCTTGAAATGTTGCACGTCTCGTTTCAACGTTAAGGTATGTTCTTTGGATTTCATGTGATAGGCCAGCGCAAAGTAATGCATAGAAGTAAAGTGGAGGGGAAATGATTACACTGCAAAAACAGATCTAAAAATAAGTAAAATGTTCTTGAAGTTAGTGTATTTATCCTTGATTTGGGCAGGTAGATAAGATCATCTGCCAATGGAGTGAGTATTTTGACCCCTAAAATAAGATAATTAGACATCCTGCACTTGAAATAAGATGATGGAAATGAATTGTTCCTATTTTAGGTGCAAAAATATTATTTCATTGGCCAATCATCTTATTTACCTGCTCAAATCAAGGACAAATACACTCATTTTAAGAACATTTTACTTATTTCTAGTTCCATTTTTGCAGTGTATGATTTCTTTTGCTTCTACACACAAAGACTAAGAGTGGTGCGCGTTATGTGTTTAACTTCATTTACTCTGATACCCCTAAAAAGAATACACTGCAACCGAGCGAATGTGTAAACCACCTGGTTAGTGGTGTGGCTTTTAAAACATTGAACATTTTCATAGAGCACTGTTCAATCCATTATTCAACGACAGAAAGAGCACGGCACAGCTGCAAACCCACCAGACAGGACAGACAAGGAGAACGTTAATCAGAGAAGCAGCCAAATGGCCCCATGCTAACTCTGGGAGGAGCCGCGGCGTTTCACATCGCTGGCGGAAGGATATGATAGTTTCTCGACATGCACTCCACAAATTCCTTCGTGGAAGAGTGAAAGGAAAATAATACACATTATTGACAGAGAACCCTAAGAACATCCTTTTGCAGTTGGCAACAGGACATGTAGGGGACAAAGCATTATGTTTTGGGGGATGCTTTTCTTCAGAAGGGACAGGGGACCTAGCCAGTATTGATCAAGATATGGATGGAGCTAAATAGGGGGCGATACTTAAAGAAAACCTGACTCACCATCTAGCAAGACAGCCACCATAAAAGTATACAACCATTAAAAAGGTTTAACTCATGTTCACATATTAATATGGTCCAGTCAAAGTCCAGACCTAAATGGAAAATACTTGGCAAGGCTTCAACCTGGGAGTTCCTTTGCAAAGAAGAACAGCTGGAGACACGCCCAACAGGACCAGCAGCTGTAATTTCAGTAGAAGATGGTGCTGCAAAGCATCGACTCAGGAGGCTGGATATAGACCCTAACACTCTTCATATTTGAATTTATTTGTTTCTTGAACTGAATATCATGTATCAATTTCCTTCTATTTCACAATCAGTGCTACTTTCTGTTGGTCTATAACACACAAACACACACACACACAACAACAACAACAACTAATAAATATACACTGAAGCTTGTGGTTTTAAAGCAAGGAAATAAAATGTTCAAACGCTGTATGCAACACTTGGCTTTATCAGACAAATTCATTTTCCTTTTATTAAATGCTCCCATCTCAATCTCCAGTGACAGCCTTAGATATCGGGGAGCACAGCTGAGATACGGATGGAGCGTTGCAGGTTGGTGACCCACAGAAGCACTGCAGGAAATACTGCCCTATAAAAGTGGAAAACCAGATTTATTTAATTTCTTTATCTCCCCCTGACAAACACACACACTCGCTCTCAAATACACTAACGGTGTTAAATCTTCCCCCCAGGCTAACAAGCCCTCAGCGCCAGGGCAAAGGGGAAGGGATTTCTGGGAAAAGGAAAGAAAGTTTAAAGAGAAAGATAACAAGGGGGGGAGGGGGAGGGGGTTTAAATCGAAGGTGAGCTTCAGTTCAGGTCAAGTTCCGTATTTCGATAATTTAATCGTCTCTGAAAGGAGGGGGGTGGAAAATATTTTAAGTTGTCCTCACACTGCTCGACGGTTCTTCTTCTAGGATAAAGTCTTTGTAGCATTTCTGGTATTTTTCCTGCTTCCACTTAAGTTCTCTTTGCTTTTTTAAGGTTTAATTTCTTCGCTCACTACTTTCTCTTTACATTCAGCATTTGTCCATTATTTTTAATTCCATCTCACCACATTTGCTTCACCATTTTACACAAAGTCTGCAAACATTTCTTTAAGCAAATAATCCCAAAACAAATGAAATGTTGCAGACATTTTGTTTAGTTTTTTTCTGCAGTGCAACTATGGCTACTGTAACACTATGGCAACTCATTCAATATGGCCACATATGGAAGGAAAGCATTTTCCTCAACTCAGAGCTGTCCTTCCTTTCCTAACTCTTAAGATTCCTCCAAACCAAAATTGCAATTAGTTGGCTATGCCATAGTGTCAAAGTGTCCATTCATGCCTATTTATGCTCCGATTTCTTCCATCTAACTCCATCATGCACAAGCCCCGCCCACGACTAATGCACTGAATTAGTGATGCCCAACTATTATTCGCAAGACACATATGTGCATATGTATTGTACACTATTCACTGTAGACAAAAACAAAGTGAAAAGTGGCAGAAAGAGATGTGGTTGTTTGCATGTCGCAAGAAGGGCTGTGTATGCATATGTGGTTTGGGAATGCAGTTTAGTTTGTGCTTAAGAGTGAAGCATAAAGAAAGGATATTATCACGTATAGTGAGGGGACGTTATATATTGGGGAAAACATGTTCCGGCTAATTTATGCGACACAACCAGCAGAACTGATTTTACAGCAAACCTATCAGGAGAGCTAAAGGATCTCCCCACAAAGCACATTAAGAGCATGACCGGTGCTACGTGCAAGAGGGAGTTCCTAACCGGTCCTGCAGAAGAAAAAATAAATTGTCTGTCTTGTTTTCCGCACCCAGAGAGCCAGCACGCTGCCGGGTTATTAAATCACATAACAGGTATATTTCAGGAAATGGTTAATCCTCCCTAAGGTTCATTGAATTATGCATAGAATCACAACGCAGGGAGTCAGTTTATCTACACAAAATGCATCGCATGTCCCGTCACCGTCGTAAATCCAAGTCTTAATTTCACAAGTCTAATTTATAACAGCCATTGCACAACATTCTGCTTGTAAATGTTTCTTTAAAATGCATTTCTGATCCCTGATCAATATGCATGCAGTCCACTTAGAACCGGAGCCACACACCTGTTTCAAGGATTTATAAGCCCCAGTTGAAGGAAAAGAGGTAAAAGAGCTGTCAGTGTGTGGAAAAATGTGTTATAAAGAGCAATATTGAGCAATCTATGTGCCGCATTGATCCACATTTTACCACGTCGGGTAATCTAGACTTTCTATTCACTTGAATCATTGGGTTATCATTGTTTTTTGTTTGAAATAATAAACAAAAGAAAACTAACTCAGAAGTTGTAGCCATTGCCCTCAGAAGATTTTGATTGGTTCGTGGTCTCTGTGAGCCAGTCTGCAGCCCTTGAGCGCCCGCCAAGACTGTACCACTGTACAGGCCCCAGAGCGGGCGCTTTGGCAGGAACCAAAGCAGGAAGAGGTGCTCACCAAGCATTAACCCCGGTTTTGGGCTGGAATCAGTTCAGAAGGGGGAAAAAATAACACTTTACAAACTTGAATTATAGCCTTTAAGTTTTAAGCCTTTATCTACCAGACCATCGCTAGTTTCAATTCATCTTTTATAGATTGGATCTTCAGACTTCAGTTATGAACATGTTAAATTTCTATTGATAAAAGTAGCCCCTTTCTTGAGTTAGAGTCTGGTATATAGTTGAAGAATAAAACCACAAGCCCCTCAGGATATATCATGTTTGCTGGAACGGGGCCAACTGGCTCCCCATTTAAAAACCACAATGCCTTCAGCCACGGTTGTGAAGGTGCAAAGCATCAGAACGGGAGCTCAGAAAAAAACTCCATTCAGTACAGTCTTTGATTTACCTGGAGCTAAAATGTGCTCACTGTGTTTTGCATAAGTTTTACTTAGTTCTGGAAAATTACCTGAAAAAAGCTATTTAATTAAAGATTATAGCAGCTTTCTAAAATCTCATACCGAACGTTTTTGCCGTGCGGAACAACTGCTTTAGCTCCAGTCAGAGGAAAAGTATTGCAGTGCAGTGACACCAGCCAGCTGTGGGAGATAGGGGCCGTCAGGCCCCAGTGGGAGATGTCACGGCCAATAGATGTCACATGCGGGGGAACTCACACTGAAAAGCCTCGTCGACTACAAGTGAGCAGTGACGTTCCACATGTGTGCAGCACATGTTGCCTTCACTCGTGTTTCTGCAGTTCCCATTACTTTAAATGCCTGGTGGTGGTAGGGTTTGTACATGGCACACAGTTGTGTCATTTGTCAGGAATTTATACACGTGGAGAAGGATCAAGTAATTTGTAGTTTAATATTTATATTTGTGGGAGTAAAAAGGATATAAGAATTAATCCCCGAATGTATAGAGTACGTAGAAAGTTAACATGAGAGACATCCAAACTTTCCTGCATTTCACACACAGAAGACATGAAAATTGTTTCATTACAAATCAATTGTATTGTTAAAGACAGAAACTAATACCTGTATCAAAATATTGTTTGTTTTTCTTGTGGTTGTGTAGGATGATGTACAGCTTTAATACTCTGGCTGGAGAAACTGTAGCATACAAAATTTAATTACCAGGTAATCACCAGCTGGTTTTTTGGACATTTTGAAAAAATCCACGAGTGACTCAAATCTGAAACTCAGACCATACCTCACATATCCCTGCTAAAGTAAAGTGCAATGATCAAGTAATATCATTACTTACTACGCTATGCATGTGCTCTGTCTGCGTTGATGAACATTTGCTTACTTCGGCATGATGATTGCTATAATAATTACTGATCCTCTTGGGGGCACTCAGACTTTGAATAGAGCTTTGAACTTTCATTCCAAGATGGTCGGGTGACCATTCAGGATAAAATAAAAAGATTAGTTTATGACTACTGTTAGAAATCATATGTATTTATTTCAATAAGGCAATGTGTGAGATCCATTTTCTGTTTTGGTTTTTACATGAATTATAGATACTCTGCAAAAATTAGACAAGATAATTTATTTAATTAAAATATTCCATGTTTAGTGTATTGTTGCACATTTAAAATAAGAAAAATAAACATTATAATGAAATAGTTTTTTCAGTTATTATTTAAAAATAAAGTTTTGCTGCTCTCCAAGTAATTATCACTGTAAAATGTTGACCTACCTGGCAAAAGGTTTGGACACCACTGCACAATGGCAAAAGATTTTCCTGATGCAGTTGAACACTGTGACAAATACATCCTTCATCCCAAGACACACACACACTATAGTTGCCTTTGGGCTACACACCAAAGGCAACACACCTAATTTATAGAGGTGAAAGGACTGCCATGAAATGTTTCATGTACAGATCAATGCAAGACCTGTTTTTAGATACACTTCTAAATAATAAACAGCGACAGCAGCTTAAATATACTTCACATAACCACTCAACTAAATCTGCAAAAATCAACAAAATGTATCTTGCAAATTTTGATCTCTTCTGTTAAATATCTCATGTGCTTTACTATTACAGGAAGTAAAACGACCGAGAAGAAAATCAAATGTTGCATGTTCAAACCCAAATTAGACGTTGGACGTAACAGCCATTTCCAGTAAATAAAGTGGTGTCCTCAAGCCTTAACGATTCACACAGCGGTGTCATAAAGCCTCACGCGGCAGCATTTGCCTTCAGTGACACCAGCCGCTAATTATGGAGTTACACAGCATGCTGGGGTGCATGAAACTCCAGTGGATAAAACAAAAAAAAAAAAAAAAACAAGCTCAGCTGAAGGAGTGCTGAGCAGACACACAGAGACGTGCCAGCCTGCTGCTGCCTTATTATGGGAAACCTTTGACATTTTTCACAGCACTTTCTGTTTATGCGCTCATCACACTGTGTGACTTCTGAAACCTAACTGCTCCACACCCCAAAACTTGCTCAAATAACCAAAAATTACTGAGCTGCGCACACAATGAGGCTCATTCCCTGTGCGTACAATCAGTAAACATACAAAATAACTTCCTATTTTCCCTCCCAGACTAAGCACAACAGCTAAATTGCTCATATTACCATCAGTTCTTCATTACATTTCCATTTCTCTCTTTCTCTTTCATTCATTCCATCATTATTTAAATGAGCAAGCAGGTGGATGTGCGAGGTTGACAGAATACTAAGCACTCGCTCTGTTTGTTCCCTTTTGTGCACACAGTCCCTGTAGTGTATGGGAGAAGACGAAGGCAATGTAATGTAATGATGAGTTAAATGGACAGAAGGTAAACAAAAAACACAAACAAAGCAGGCTTTAGGGAGAATTAATTATCCCGATGTCACCAGCGGAGCAGAAAACACCAGTCAAATCTTGACAAGCAGGCAGAAGGAACCATTGACAAGTTTTCAGCATAGTTTAGAAAGACTCATGCTTAAATTCATGAGCCTTTAGACTGTATACATCTGCAAATAGCTCTCAAAGAGAGGAAGGATTTATAAATGATACCCAAAGAACAGATTAAAAGATTAATAAACTGTGAAGCTGATAATTAAGAAGGAGAATGAGATAAAAAAAAAATCTAAAGCGATTTGGAATAAACAAAATAGTTCGAACATGATAGGCTGTGGATGCGACATAATCTGAAGGCCCATCACTAAAGTATGACTAATTCTTCCAGACTTATTCATTACGAAAATTATTTGTTTTGTGTGACATGAAATTACAACAGAGGTGCACGGGTTTCAGTTTCCTGAATCCAATTTTGGATTTTGGTGAAGGTCTAACATAACAAATCCAGTTTTTTTTTCTGAAAGGAATATAGGCGTAAAGCTAGGATATTGTTTTATGGCTCAACATTTTCAAAATGGGCTTTAGGCAGCAGGAGTAAACTATAAGTGCGACGGTATTCTATACATACTTGCAGAACACCCAGGTAACTAAAGTACTGAACGCTGTGCTTCCCTCAGCAACTATTAGAGGGAAGCAAATTTGTAAAAAATACTGGGTTTATCCACCATATTGCTGGTGACATTGCTATAGGACTGATTGTATTACCTACTTCCAGCAAGAAAGACAAAGTTGATGATGGCTAATCTTATGTAGTCAGTTATGTTTTTTGTTGTTTGAAGTAACATGTTTGCAGTTTATCTTAATTTCTTCTTTTTTTTGGTGTGTATTTTAAGTATTAAACAACAACGGATGTGTCACTGAAAAGCTGGGAAAGGTCCAAACATGACCACTAGTTGTGCTGCTTCCTGCTCCGCCTGTGGTCAGACCAAGCTCAACTCGTGACTTCAACAGATGCCTGCTAAACATGCAACCAAAGTGAAACAGGGTAATTCATGCGACCACTGGATCAGTGTCTTTTAGCTACCAACAGATAAAGAGCAAAAATGATCTAAATTTAAAGTAACCACTGAAAACCCTTTGTGTTTGCTGCTGTCACTTTGTCAACAAAAATGTCCATACAGGAGAGGTGACCTGTTAGCTTTTGAAAAGGATGAAGAGCTCTGCGGGGAGCAGATCAGATATGATTTTAGGTTTAGAAAAAACATGGTTATAACTAATATAACTGAAACTAATAAGAGACACAATACAACACTGCCTCTAATATGCATTTGGGCCAGAAAATTATACCAGCTTGATATAAGTAAGTAAAAACTATGGTTGATCTCTTTTGCTATTGCCTGATTACCCAATGGTGATGCTAAACTAGATAGCTAAAGGTCATGTTTGAAATGTGCACTTGACTGGTTTTATATTTTGGTAATGCTTTTATTCAGTTTGATTGTGTTTTTTTTTGTGTACTGTAACACCACAGCTAAGAAGTGAAATTAATACCAAGGCAATTTATTGTTTTAAACTTTAATCTCTTTTTTTATTTGTAACTTGTACCAAGTTACAAAGCTTTTTCTCTGTGTGTGTGTGTGTGTGTGTGTTTGTGTGTGTCACAAGAAACCCCTACATGATAACATCAGATTATTGTACTGAATCATAAAGAAAGCTAACAGCAAAATAATTACTGAATATCTTTTTTGACTGCCTACCGGCGCAATATTATATATGAAAAAAATATTTTATTTGATTACAAGTCAAGCTAGTAATTCAACCAATTTTCAGACACCAGCTAAGCAATCGATACGACCTTCGGTGAAATGTGTACATCACTTAGAAGTTCTTGAGAAAATAATTTGAACCATATCCCATATTTTCTCCCACCTTCCCTTGAGCAGTGATTATATAGCTCCTGAATTAGAAACATACAAAAAACATCTTTAATTACCAATGGTAATTTAAATAAAATAACATATATTTAATGAGAGGTCTGTGTGTCTGCTATTGTTTCCTCATTTCTCTTGTCTCACCCATAATGGATGTGGTTCAGGCTCCTCCATGAGCACACAAAGGCAAACTGTTGACCAGAAGAGGCCAATCCAGCAAATCCTCTAATCAGTATTCAAAGGGCTCACATGTATAAATGCATCCATAAAAAGCATAAATCCTGCAGAGATGTGCATAAATGCTATTTTGAAAGGCACATAAACATAGTAGTGTGCTATTACCCTCCATCGCGCCGAACAAACCCGCCCGACTCAGTATATAAATACTCCTTACACTGTGACAGAAGTCAGCGCGGAAACATTCAAATAGGACAGACGAAAAGTCTCTCTCTCTTTAGTTCTCCCTTTGTCTCTATATCTTTTTGAGCTCTATTTCGTTCTCTGCTATCATAAGTCTTATTAAAGCTCAGGAAGAGGGCACATCCACCACGGCGCACAGAAGAACACACAAACCGGAGCCTGGCTTTCTGCAGGGGGGTGGGTGTGTGTGTGTGTGTGTGTGTGTGTGTGTGTGCGCGCACGGCTCTCTATTGAGAAAATAAACTAGCAGTGCGTAAATGGTGTCGCTGACATGCTGCTGGGCCATGTGTCAGTGTGTTGTAATTGTGTCCAGTGGAGCAAAACACGTATATTCACAGATACAGACAGACACACACAGTCACACAGATTCTGGTTGACGTCACGCTTTGAGGTCCAGGAGTCAAACCAAAGGGATGACGGCAACGCAAGAGTGGGCGAAGCACTACCCACTGTGTGTGCCTTCATGTGTCAACGGGGTGCCGGAGACTTTCCTACTTGCTACAGATGGAGTGACCCACATAAATGGTAAATTATGAATTGATTTTCCTTTTTCTTTACGGGGGCTGCATGAACGCATCTACAAATAGATGCATGTTGGGACCTATAATAGGCGTACTGGTTGGAGAGGACCGACAACTGGGGAAACAGCTATTGAACATATCAGTACAGGTAATCCCTTTATGAAGTAATTGATTGCTCCCCTACGGTACACATAGAAGAACAGTTCAGTAAGTCAGGGTTCACTAATGAGCACATTTACTTGAATAAAAGTATATAGCCGGTCTCCATCATTGTTTTGTCCAAGGGTATGCAATAAGCTGAACAGCGGGATAACCTAAAACCTCATGTTTGTATAGCTTGTGTCCACCCTTGTGTCTTTTTCTTCTTTTTATCACTGAAACTTATTTTTATAGCGCTAGTTCACAACAAACATCCCCTCAAGACAGACGGACCCGATACAACAAATGCAATTATTTAGAATTAAATTTGGTTCTGATTCCCACCATTTCCAGGCCATTCTAGCATAATTCAATCAATCAGTAGTCAGATTCAGCATTGAGTTGTTGCCTTTCAGCAACTCCTCCATCCAAAAGCAAGCATTCCCGTGGTAAAAATAAAACTCGAAGGAAGGGAAGCCATCTTCTGTCATGTTGTACTGTTTGTAGAGACGAGACTATTCCAAGTCCAGAGGGGGTATCGGTCCTGATATTGATGCCATTCTTGCATGTTTTTTTTTTTGTGGCTGGGGCTATCGATACATTTAATAATCCAGATGCTATTGTCCTGTGTTGTTGCAGGGGTAGGTATAGCTAAACTTGTGCTCAGAAAGTTGTTGCACAATAAAATATATATAAAGATACAAATCTCATGGAATGCAAAGAAACTAAGGTTTCTTCTTATGTATTATTAGATGTATTTGTCGGTCTTTTGAGAGCCCACTGCCTACAAACAGTCTGAGTCTTTTATTGTTGAAGATATTCAAATGTTATCTGTTTTCTGCAACCATTTAGAGCCATATAGTTTATGTTGGATTGTTTCTGTAATAATAATGCAGTGCGGCGACCCTGAGATTTATAGAGGAGAGACTTGTAGCTTCAGGAAGTAAGGAAGGCTAACCGGAATACAGAGTTGTTTTATCAGTTTTGTTTGTGTTTAAACCTTTATCTGCTTGGAAAATGCAGGCAGCCTCTTAGAAGAATTTAACACAAGCAATCTACATTCTAGGAAACACACACAGAGATTCCTGTGTTAGCTGGCAATGCTAACGGCAGTCGCAGATAAAAGTGGTTAAACAGCTTAAAAATGTTTCCGTCATGTGTTCCTCCTTTTTGTTTCACCCAAACAGCAAATTCAGATCTTAACGAGCTATTTGGCCTCTCAGCCTCATACACAAAAGGTTTATCTACAGCTCTGCTAATTAATAATAATAATCATTCACAGAAGAGAGTTTGGATAAGTTACACTACTACCAAATATTTTTTTATTGAACGGGTGGCTGCTTTACTCACTAATTTACTGGTGTTTTCCTCCCTCCTTAAAAATATCCTTAAAGCTGATAGAAGGAACTTTTTAAATTTTATTTATTTTTTTAGGATTTGGTGGCACTAGGGGTGTTGATTTACATTATATTCTAATATTCTATTCTGTGCAATATTTTCTATCTCTCACTGTGCAATAACATGTGTAACTACTGTGTAGTTTGGGTATTTTTTTATTTATTTATCATATTCCAGGACATTACAACTTCTCTATACTCTTTTGCACTATATACAGTCTTTTTATATTTTATATTGTATTTTATTGTCTGTCGTATTCTTTCTTCAATGGCTCTAGCTCTGCCCTTTGTACTCTGTATAAGCTACTGGAAACAGAATTTCCCTGAAGGAGCAATCCCAAGGGATAAATAAAGTTGAGTCTAAGTCTAGTCTAAGCTCTAATGTTAAATGTCACGATTTCATAAACTGTAAGCAGAAAATCATCATAACAGAAATAAAGGCTTGAAATAATAAAGGCTTTACTGCGTGTGCAATTCATATATACAATGTGTTTTACATTATATAGATTTAAATTAAGTTGCCTACATAAATTAACTTCTTAAATATATTCTACTTTATTGAACAGGTTTTATGTTTATATTCACAAGTCAGATCGAAGTCCAACAAAAGTGGATAGAACCATCTGCAGTTTTATAGCGTGCAGCACTGACAGTGGTAGTAAAACACAACGACCACTTAGTGGTCGCATTATGCAGTCACCTGGGTTAGCATCAAGTTTAAAAGATAATGCATTGCTGATTTTGTTAAATGTTTCAGTCCCACTACAAATGTTTCTTACAGTTCAGAAGAGCTGGAATTGTGCATTCACAAAGCTTTAAAAGACGGAAGTCTCTGCAAAAGCATGTTAATGGTACAGATCAGGGTCATGCTGAGTTTGGGGACTTCAGAATGGATAGTTTCCTATCATATCTACATGAACCCCCAATGACCACACAGTCAGAGTTTTCTTAAACAAAGTGCACTCGCACGCTAACATTCCTGCAGCAGATAAAAGTTGATAGAAACTATAAAATCCAATGTTAGGCTTTTAGTTTATGTGTGGGAGCTGGAAGAGGATGTGTACTTAGTCTCTCTCTCTCTATCTCTCTCTCTCTCTCTCTCTCTCTCTCTCTCTCTCTCTCTCTCTCTCTCTCTCTCACACACACACACACACAAACACACACACACACACACACACACACACACACACACACACACACACACACACACACACACACACACACACACACACACACACACACATCCTGGTTTTAAATACTTACTGAGGACCTTGCATTGACTTCAATTCATTTTCAACCCTTTCAATAGCCTAACCCTGACCCTAAACCTAACCTTTACCAGTACATACCTAACCTTAATCAGTCCTAAAGCTAACTCCTAGGCCCCCACCACCTTTCCCCACCCCCAAACAAGTAAGGACCAAGAAATGATCCGCACTTTACATCATAGTCCTCACTTTGGTGGTAAAATAAGACAAACATGTTCTCACTCAGCTGCAAGTACAAGTACACACACACACACACACACACACACACACGTTCAAGTTCAAATGCAATCAGTAAACAATGTTTCTGACTGAGCCCAGAAAAAAAAAAAAAACAAGAAGCAAGGGGTGAAATGTTCAGCAGGGAAAGCTAGTCTGAGTGTGTGCGTGTGCAAGTCTTGACAGAAGATCACTGAACTGCAGATGTCTGACTCTAACTGCAGCAGGTGCCTCTGCAAAAAATAGAAGAAAAAAAAAAAGAAAAAGGAAAACAGCGCAGATACTGGTGAGCACAACAATTCATTGACTTGCATTTGTTAATAAGGAAAAGCAGTGACTGCAGGGCTCAGTTAATAGCAGGATATCACGGCACAATGCTGTTAAGAGTCTCGTTGACACGGGAAGCCGTTTATTTTCCCCTAATTAGCAACCTGACAATGAGATTCGCCGCAGCGGTTACACTCTACTAGTTTGGTTGTTTTTCACCCAACTATTAAATTAGCGCCTGCCCATCACAGCTCGAAGTGGAGTGATGTCTGATTTAAAACAACTTGCTGTTGTGTTAATCAAAAACACAGCCTTTCACAGCCGCTGCTGAACGGTCGCACCATCGCCGCGCGAAAGACGCGGCGAATCCGTTTGTGGCGACATGCTAATTGCTTCCAACATACGACAGAGAGCGGAGAAAAGGTGTGCTTCCAGAAACTCTCTGCACAGCCACGCTGAGCGATAAGGCCTTCGATAAGGGACTATTAATTAGCTTGCGAGGGTTCATCACACTGTCAGAGGGATTTTGTTTATCCAGCTCTCAATCCTTTGATTTTATTTCAAACAGTCAGTAAAGAAAAACGTGTTGCTGTTTTACCTCACTTTTTCAATCATCTGCCTAGTTTTTGGAGCTGTTTAATTTTCTGACACTTTACAGCCGTGGTGGGATTATACCTCGCCGTATGCTATTAGCTCAGAGCTATTGCGTGTCTGCTGCAAATAATTTGCTGCTCTTAACAGATTCAAGCCTCTATTTTCGAAGATTTAAGAGGCAACACGCAATGAGGTTTTTCATTACAACCGCATCATGAAACAGAGTTAACAATAAATAAATTAAGTTTGAAGGAAAGCTATTATCTTTTCCGCTTTAAGTCTGACGCCTGCTGCTTCTTCTTGTTACAATAACGGCATGTCGACTTACGTTTCCGTCTTTTTTTTATTGATTTAGCTTGTACAATTTGCAATAGTCTGGTCTTGTATCCTTGAAGTGAGGTTCTGTGAAGTTACTGTTCCCATACCTATAGTACAAAGAGATCATATCACAGTTTGTAAAAAATTGTACAAATCCTCAGAGAAGAAGGAGACTAACGGCTGGTCAGACAGGAGCTTCTCTTATTTTTAGTTAAATTTATCACCGTGGGTAAAAGTTGTTGCTGTTTTCTCAGCCAAACAATATCTGTCATTACACAAAGCTAGGCAAAGCTTAGCAAACCTAAATGTCTATAACTTTTAATTTTTACTTGCTTTAAGTTCCCAAAATTAGACAAAGCAGTGTTTGTCTAGCTAGAAGGTAGCCGTCCACCGTTGAAGTATTTCTTCAGTTTTTTTACAAACTCCCAAGGGTTTAAGAATCTCTCAGTTTGTCCTAGGGCAATGACGTAAGCAATGTTTTAGTGTTAAAAATCTAACTTCAAATAATCCAAACTATCCCCATAACACACTCTTAGGATTGCCGTAAAAGTCTTTTCATGTTTGGGTATTTGGATTTGTTTTCAGGAGAGACCAGCATTTTATTTTCCCTGTCTTAAAAAACTGAGTATTAAATGAACAGACAACCCTTTTTCCTTCTTCAAAGTAAAAAAACAAACATGGATTAAGAAGGAATGTTTGTTTTTTAAGTTTTGAATATTAAAAATGTAAAATCACTGGCAAAGAGAAAGGAAAAATGTGACCATTTTGTTATATTGTGACACTCTCCACAGCTCAATTTTAACAAGCAAAACATGTGATGACAGCCTATCTATGGTATGGTTGAGTGTGTCCGACATCAATCTCACAAATATTTTTTTTAATACTTATCCTCCTTAAAGGTGCATAGCCACGTTTTTGGGCTTTTTTATTTATTTATACGTCAGTAGCGCATACAGTCCTGCATAGGTTTTTATGAAAGATTATCGCTGCTGGTGTATTAGTTGTTAATTTGGTATTTTATGCTTTGTTTTTGCTCAATTTGTTAGCAAATAAAGCCTTTTGCCTTTGTTTTATTATATATTTAGGTGATAAAACAAGGAAGCGGCTAATGGCTATGAGCATCTCCAGGCAAAAAAATTAAGAATGGTCCAAGATCTAGTGAGAAAAAGAAAAAAAATGAAAACGCACAAAAATGCGATTCCAATAGGGAAAAGACTGGAATGTTGCTGGGAATACAGTGTGAACGTTGGTGTTCACTGAAGCGGATGCTAAACTTGCCGATTGCTCAGATGTAACTGCTGAGTTGAATGACGTGAGTAAATGTTCTGATATGAGGCTCTTAAAGTTGCAGCTAGATCTGTTTATTTAATTAATAATGGTTGGTCTTAGATCACGCCGAGCTGCCCATTTATCGCAAGGCATTTAAGAGAGTCATGTTCAGTCCGGCATTATTTCATTTTGATTTATTAATTAAGTAAATCGGACTTATGATACTTCTGCGATGCTGCCACTAGATGGCGTCACATCTGTTTATATCTAGTCATCATGCCTGGTACTGGGGCTATTTTTATCCACAAAAAGGACCATCAATACATTATCAGGATGGAGGCTTGGTGTATATAACCTGATTTTATCATGATCAAACTGCTTCTGGTCTTTTTTAAAGCATATAAGGTGGCTATATACCTTTAAAGATAATCAGATATTTAGTTATGCATTCATTTGATATGTATTAATCACCTATATCAGTTTTATTGTGAAAAGAAATGTGGCTTAACAGGGGTGTAGAGAAAAAAAACAGCACCTTCTGCAGTCACAGTACACAATGGTTGCAGAATTAGGTCCCTTTCTTGGAATAAGAAATAAAAAGGTATTTTTTTGTTTTTCTCTGCCAGTGATTTTATGTTTTCAAAACATTTACCAAATTTAAGTTTCTGCTGATTTATTTTGACCCTTAATAATCAAAAAGACTTGTATTCTAAATGTTTTTCATTATTATTTTAAAACAAAATTCAAACAGCCTCTTGTTGTTTCACAAAAAGATCCACGGACACAGAATATACCTAAAGTATAAATTAATCATTATGCAAGCAACTCATGGCTGGCAAAAGCCCAATTCGCACAGGATTAGTTTTACCTAGGGACCTAATGTAATAAATAAATTACCCCCATACGTCAGCTTTTTAAGTGGTGCATTTGCACGTGATAACAGATGCCTGGGATTTGATGAAATTTACGGACATCTCTGCTGCGTATTGTGAATGTGAG
The DNA here is from genome assembly GCF_011125445.2 of Fundulus heteroclitus. NCBI lineage: Eukaryota > Metazoa > Chordata > Actinopteri > Cyprinodontiformes > Fundulidae > Fundulus > Fundulus heteroclitus. The sequence continues at coordinate 8,957,111 of NC_046361.1, forward strand.
CATACAGCTGTGTAACAGAAGCAGAGCTGCCAACTCCACTTTTATGGGACTTTGGGCTCTCTCTTAAAGTCACTTGTAAAAAGTTGCAGGTTTAGGGCTTGTTTTTGAAAGTGTAGTCATTTATTTGGGCATTTGTCATTTTCCCAACAGAAACCCTTCTCCTGTCTGTCATCTGGTCACCTTAGGTTTTGCTGACCCACGACCCAATGCATCTTCCATTCTTCACTAGTAGCAAATAAAAATGTGCTCAGGACACAAAAACTAGCTATTCACACACCGGATTCCGTCCATTTCCAATTCCCGTCCGTTTCCAATTTGAATTGGATTATTAGAATTATCACTGGACCTCTGAGTTCAGCAAAACATAGTTGGTAATTTGCGGGGGAATTTTTACTTTACAAATTACTGATATGGCGCATTTGAACAGGATTAGAAACACAGAAAATCTTCGTAAATATTACAAATCACCTGTGGTCCCTAGGTAAAACTAATCCTGTGTGAATAGGGCTTAAGACAACAAACTCAGTGCAGTGCCACTCCTAAACAGTAGGTGTCACTAAAAGAAGACTATGATTTTACATAACAGAAACAGAATGCTTTCTTATTCATCAGGGGTCTGCAACCTTTACAATCTAAAGAGCTATTTTTAGCTGGAAAAAAAACTCACGTAGAACCACAAATGTCACATGACCGGTGGGAAAAAAAACGTATCATTTTTGCTAAATATTTACAAAAAACTGTATTTCTATTTCTGTTTTAAGATAAAGACAAATATAAAAATTTGACAAGAAAAGAGGATGGATACAATTTCTTCAATGGGATGTTGATATTTATGGAAAATTCTATAAAAATTTACCAATCTAATGACAAAAAAATAGATGTAAAAATATTACGGGTAATTTTATTGTCACTCTGCAGAGCAAATTCAACACAAAAACTGCTAAATGCTGCATTAGTTATTATATTCATATGTAAAAAAAAAATAAAAAAAATAAAAAACTTTAGGTGTTTTTTTTGGCATTTTTAGCCTAAAGTTTTTACAAGCCATTCTGGAAGGTCCAAAGAACCACATGTGGCTCCTGAGCCACAGATTGCAGACCCCTGTTACACACAAATGCATTAATGCTGTTTAACTTATAGTTGTTGCTTAGGCTCTCAAAATGCTTTCCTTGCTTGCACCAAACCCTGATCAGCCACTCTTCTGAAGAAAAATGTCAATAAAATCCCTAATAGTAGGGGCAAATTTACCCTAAATTTTAAAGGCACCCTCCTTACAGATGACATCACAGAAATCCTTTGTTGCTGTGAAGCCAGCACTCCTGAGCGGCAGCTGAGTTAAAGGCTCAGATATCTGGCGACAGGACAACACTTAAAAGTCTCACTTGAGGCTTACGTGTCACTTGCAGATTTCCTGATCACAGATCCCACCGCTGAATCAGACATGGCTAACAGAGACTCCGCCTGACAGCTTTCAGATAGCAACGACGGATGGCTCAGTGCGCTGCTCATCCCCATCAAAAAAACTACTGATCCTTCCAAGGTCGGGGGTCTGTGAATCACCTGCGTTATCAATAAGTCAGGTTTGTTTCACAGCTGCGAGGCATTTCAAAGAAAGCCCGAACAGTTAACTACATAAACAATTACTCCCTGACAAAGGGGATCAAAAGCAAACAGTGCTGCACTTTCCAGCTCAGGCCCACTTGGTTTTTCACTCTCACAGCAACTGCTGTTTTTTTCTCTCGTGGACAGTTGATTCAAAGCTATCTTGGCAGATCAATAGTGGTTAAGCCTAGGTGAGGTGAGGCGAGCCTGAGTGGAAACTGTATCTGAAGGATGGGCATAACCTTCGGGTTTGAAAAAAGCCAGTGTGGATAGTACTAAGAAATGCATTATTTAGAATGGATTTTAAAAAAGCAAGCCTTGCGGCTGGGAAAAAAAAACACAAACATACTTTTCTAGAAGTCTAGAAGTTAGGCAGGGACTAGTTCCCCGTTTTGAGCTACGCGTTGGTTTTAAAAAGTCCTGCATTTAAAACTTCTTGCAACTGCAGACCAAATACGTTTTGGAGTTGTTCTCGACACAAAGTTCATACGTTTCTCTTTTTTTTTCTATTCGAGCTGTCAGTCAGCTGTGTGTGAGGGTTAAAACCTTTAAATATCTTTTTACAAAGGAGGCTCTTTCAAAAAAAAAAAAAAAGAAGAATTCAAAAAGTGAAACATAAAACAGCCCCTGCTTGGCTACTAGAGTGACATGACACTTCTTAAAGTGAAGTGGCTTTGAAAAAAAGTTAAAGCAAAAAGCTAAAAGAGTTACTAAGTTGTCCTGTTGTCTTGCTTCCAGGACAGACAACACAGTTTACAGAACTAGCTAACATCTGCTGTAAAGGTTCATCTCATTAATGTGCAACATTTTGGGATTATTCAATTCTCTAATGTAACATTATCACAATAGTATAGCTATTTTAATGTCATAATAGTTATTATTTTAACAGTTTAGACTTGTTTCTCATTTACAGGCACAGCAGTATTTCTGAAACTTTCCAGGTGCCCATTAATAAGCAAACTCCTGTTTTTGAAAGATTAATTATCATATTATTATTATTTCATTTTTTGTAAATCCCTTTTCTTCTCACTGCTAAGTTACTGGAACATTGATCAAAAACGTGTGATGAATGGCAGACTTTTCGTGTCTCAATGAGAGGAACTAGAACACGGCCTTCTTATGCAAGTTTTGTTTAATGTATTTATTGTTTCTATTTATTATCATAAGGTTTGAACTATTTACTGCGCAGCCTCACATTTTATTGACTGGAAATCAAAATACTGAATGGACCTGATTTGTGGTCAAGCGGCAAAAGTATTGCGCTGTTTGCCGTGAATTAAGCTGCTCGTTGTTTCAACCATCAAGCAGAGACACCTCACCATACTACTTTGTTGGCTCGCCTAAAACTGTAAATTTTTTTTACAAACTTGTTGGAAAATGGTCAAATTTGCTCCTTTTTTTTTTTTTTTATTACTTTTTTTGTCTTGTAGTGTTGCTCGTAAGACTAACTTTACCATTCAATAGGTCTGCTGACAAGAAACAAGACATCCACATCTAGATCTGGCGAGTTCAGCTGTGTATTTTGGAAGCATCGTGTAGTTTCTGCCTAATTACACCACCGCGCTCCATAAAACAGCGCTACCGAGCTTCTCTCTCATCAACCTGGACCCGACGCACGATCATAACTCTGATGCAACTTTTCAGCCTTACTTTTGATATCTTGATGTGAGACGTTCTCCGCCGGTCCCCGCCGCCCCCACCAGCTGAAAGATGAGGTAGATAATTCTACTCTGTTGTGTGAAATCTATGATGTGAAAAGATTTAATTAAGATAGGCCAAGGAGTCATAATTAATTCTGCCTCTTTGCGCATCGGGCTTACTGTCAAGAACACAGGGAGAGGCTTTGACAGAATAAATTATGGGGACGTTGTGCGTGAATGTTTTCAGCCAATCTGAAGGGGGTAACCAGAGTGATGCACTTGATTGCTGTATTCTCCCAGAGGTTTTGATGGTTCTTGGTAATGTTTTTCAAAGTGCAAGTGAGCCCACTGGCACTTTTTTCTTTTTTCTTTTTTTTTTTACAGGCATCCCACCATCTAAGATCAAATCACATTTCAGTCAGGGAGTTTATTTTGACTGTCAGTGAGGAGCGTCCTCTGGAGAGACCTGTCACTGACAAATGTGAAATTGAAAGCTTCCCAGCAAATGGGTTCTTGCTGGGCAAGTGGTGCTGAAGATGGTGACAGTCACAAGAGACTTCTGAACTATCTAAGGCCCCACTCTACTATTACACCTTCTTTTTTTTTTCTTTCCAGTCTCTGGCCTATATTGAATCCTGATTGGCCTTTGTTTAGTCACTCACCTCAGGCTGAAATTGGATGAAATGAAAGCCCTACCTCCAGGGAGCCATCTTCAGTGACTCTCCTTTCCAACTGAAGACCGTGAGACAGAGAAGTAAATCTATTTTGTTCAATTACAACTATTTTGGGCTGAAATCAACAACCGTCTCGGGCTTGGCGTTAACCTGTAATAGATGGCTATCACAGCTTCGCTCCTTCCCCGCGTCCTTGACCGGCAGAGGAGTACTGTCCGTGTTTTTCTAAATCCAGACATTAACAGCTTGAGGCAAAAGCCTCATTTATCAAGCATTTCTCTAAGCCAAGCCCCATTTCCAAAGTCCAATATTAATCCCTCAAGCTGCAAATTCTATGAGCTTTCCAGCCTTGGCTAAACACGCAACAACTGTCTTATTATCAGGAGACGACAGGCAATAATGACTATGGCCTGAGCTAAGCAACTGCTCCTTTGAGCTTTCAAAGAAAGGAGCTAATTAAAGGCTGCTTCATGACTTTTGTCACTTTTTTTGACTGGTGATTATAGGCCATTCATTGGGGAAGATTCGTCAGCTATTTGTGGGTGGCGCACGGCATACATATCATCAAAGGGCTTCGCTTTATGTCGTGCCAAACCTGCATATTTTCCCAGCAAGTCCCCAGACGCTCCCTCTCTCTGTTTGCAGAACAAATTCCTCGACTTTCTGCAAAATCTCCCCGCGCTAATAAGGACATCTCATCAACGGCGTTTCAGAGACAAACCAGGCTGTTTAAAAATGCCGGCTCCTTGGTATTTTGTCTGTGATTTCCTGTAATTAAGTACTCCGGAGTGGAGCGTCCTTGGCTCCGAGGACAAGTTCAGTGGAACAAGCTCTGTGCTCTTTGAAGCCAATTTGAATAATGGCTCAGCTACATTACCACTCCGCTTGTCTCAAGCATCTTCGCAATAACCCCTCGACTACCTCTAAAACTATACGTTTAAATAGGGAAAAGTGGAAAAGTGGCCCGTTGCCATATTTGGGCCAACTCTAATTGTCTCACTAATCTCCTCAGTGTTAAATGACCCAGAGAAAACTGGGTCCCACAGGGCAGGCTTACCCCGCTGATTGGAGACTTTGCTTTTTGTTTTCCTTGGCATATTAAAACAGCGTAGGCTGCTGGTGGAAAGCCTACAGAACTATTGGAAATGTAATTAAGTGCCAGGAGCAGCTTTTAAACGGTTGACTAGTGCAGAAACAAACTGTGCCCTTCAGCCAGCAAAAACTTTAATACATGGGAAATGAGCGGCTCAATCAATAGGCGAGGCCTCATTTCTTTTGCAGGGGAAAATCCAGCGGAAGGCAGGAGCGGGATTCTCCACTGGGCTGAGCGCTGGCTCTGCGGAGCCGCATTTTTAGGGCGATATTTGCTCCTAAAAACAGACCAACACAGTGTGAGATATAACCATTCATCAAGACAAATCCACCTGTCACAAAAACCAATGGACACTTTAGTCCGTGCCGGACTAGAAATCCCCAAATGCTTCGTGATGTGGCGCAAAATGAAGAGAAGCAGACGTCCCGGTAGCTCCTCATGTGAGGTGAGCTCCAATCAAGCGAGAGTACCTGCTGGATCCAAACAAGCCCACGGTCATTTCACACTGACGCCGAACATCCAATTATCCCCCAGTAGACAATTACGTCCGTCGTCAACGATTTCTAATCTGACTCATTTTAAGGTGGCATCTTTCACCACCTGCTTTGTTGTTGTTCTTTCCTCTGGCCACCGAGTGGGGCGAGTGATGGCGCAATTATCAGAAACAGATTAGGAGAGTCCACACTGTGATTGTTTGTCCCTGGCGTCGCAGGTTTGGGGATTGTTGCAAGCCTTCGCCCTCCATGTTTCCCTCTCTCTGCATCCAGCACAACAACACAAAAGGATGCAACGCCGTCAAAACTAGTAGGTGGCCACTCCTGGCAATTCAGTAAGTCTAAAAAAAAAAAAGCCCAAACTATAAAACACCGTCTCACTGTGTTACAGCTGATAAATATTCATGATAGCAGCTTGAAAACCAGCTGTTTTCCTCCAATTAAAGCTCTCCCAGACTTACAGTTTTCTTAGACATAGGCTGTTGCTTTTTTGTTAAATAAATGACTTATGTTCGCGGCTCAGAACAAAACGGAAACCATAAAGCATCATAGCAAAAGATTTATATCCATCAGCTGGGGAGAAGGGCGAGGTAATGATGCCGCTTCCTGCCCCTCAGCCTAAGAGTTCCCCAGCTGCTCAAAGTAACGCTGGGATATTCATAGAGAAAGGGAGGGTGCATTATCCGATTAGAGCCTATCAGGAAGATGTGAACGCCTTGGTAACAGACACCGAACATCATCCCAACTAGCTGCGCCAAGAAGATCAAATCAAGTCATCAAAAGATCCTCCGTACATCAATGGGGCCCGAGCAGATCCAGCTGTGCGCCTACCGTACCAGCGGCGCAGAAACAAGGCGGCGAGGCGGCTAAATCTGGTAAAGAGCACGGGCGGCTGCCCACTTCAAAGGCAGGGATCTGCTGTCTGAGGTTATAACTAGGAAGGCAAAACCCAAGGGGGGGAGGGGGCAGAGACAGAAACAGTAGAGGACTTACCATCAAGAGGCTGGGGTGGATGCGGAGTGAAGAGCGGTGGTTTGTCTGTAAGAGATAAAAAAAGAAAGAAAGACAAAGAAATGGTTTAGTTTGGGGGGGACTCTGGAGCTTCCCATGGGTTACAGCAAAGTAATTGAGTTGCTTTAAAAAGAAAAGGAAAAAAAAAAGGCGAATACATTCCGTCTTTGTGCTTTTTTCTATTTAGCACGAGCTGAAACAGTGCGACTGGGCCCTGCAGGGATCAAGCTGAGCTAATCGGACAGGAGTGCATTTCAGCGATATCGCCATCATCGCCGTGTTGTGACAGTTGTTTCTTCTGCGCCCCTAATCATTCCCAACCACACGGGCACGACTTCGGATAGTGCGGGAGCACGACGAGGATTTGGGAACACACGGGGGTCCGTCTTTTGATGTTTTGCGTCGAAACAAACGCGTGAGATAAGACAGAAAACGCTCACAGCCGTGAGGGAACAGGCAGTCCTGCCCCACCACATGCCCCACCTGCAGCCAGATGTGGAATAAATCTGAAAACTTTCCCCTCTGTAACACATCAAATGACATCATACTGCTCTCCCGGTCTGCAAACCTGCAGACAGTGACACGCGACAATGCGTGGGAGCGCTAAAGAACAAGACCTGTAGTGTCAAATGGCTGAGAAACACTCAGCTGGAAGGCCTGGTGTAACCCGAGTCCTTCTCAGCTTCAACACCTCGGTCACTCTACGGGCAAGTAAACGCGGCGGGCTGTTATTCTTTTTACACGGCAGGGGATGGAAATAAATCGCAGGGATCTCGAAAATGACAAAAGCGAGCAAAAACAGAAAACCACTTTTGAAATCCACTTTGTTTTATTGCTGCAACAGCTAACGTTTAATTTCCAATTACAGGGTCAAATGTATAGGAAGAAGCTATTTCCCAGAGCCTGAGGAAATGTTGTATTCTCACGCAATCTGGAAAACTAAACTGTAATATCTGACATTAGGCAGGCCGATGTTCTCATTTCGAGAAGCCGTAAGCAGGAACGGGTTGTTCGCCAGATAATGATGTATTCAAATTACAGCAGATTAAAAGGCTGTAGATGGAATAACTGATTAGAAAACGTATCATTTTAGTAGCAAAAGGAAAACATCAAGCGCGATAATCACATGTGCAAACGCTACAGATATAAAGTCTTACAGCGACGTCATCAGAGAAAACTGTGACAGAAATCGTTTAAATGCAGAAATGAATTGATTTATAGACGAGAGGAATTCAGCTCACGAGCCAATGCCCAGTACTGAGTTCACCCGTATAAGACCAGGCAAGATTTCTGCAGGATTTTGGGGGAAAATGATTGTCCCAATTTTGTTCTCTTCAACAAACTGAGCCGTGGATTCATAAACAGTGTGGTTTTTACTTTTTAGTTTTATTTGTGGCTCTAGCAGCTATTATTTGCCAGGTCTGCATTCAGGAAACGGCGTACAGAGATAAGGGGGAGATATGCAGTCAGTGGACGAGGGGTCCAACCCAGGAACGGCGTATCGAGGGCACGACCCAGCGAGCCGCGCAGCAGCCCAAAATCTGTTCTTCAAAAAAATCTGTAATCAGTGTAGAACATTCCACTCTAGGGTCTGACAAGTCTGTATAGTAGTCTGTGTATTTTGTTTGTCTAAATACGAGACACAAAATACCTATGTTCAGTATAGAAATATTCAGTTCAAGTTCGATCAGTTTAAAAAAAATATATTTACTGACTTACAACTGAATACATAAAGTAATTTAAGTTATTTCCCCAAAGTTGTCCACCTATTTATTTATTCTGCTATTTTTATTTGTCCTATCTCTTCTTTTTTGTGCACATAATGACAGAAAAGATTCTTCATTCTTCTGCTTGGCAACATTCATTATTATCTTTTGTGTTTGATTTGCACTTTTAGAGAGTAATTATACCGTTTACCCACCTTCTAAAATTCAAAAATAGGGTTAAAAACCCAAGTCGGTTTCTGTGTTATTATTGGTAATAATTGAAGCATAAACATGTCATATCATAAGAGCTTACTGGAAAAGCAAATACATGCTCAGAGTGTTGGAAGCCAACAAACTAGTCAAGGTGTATCAGTCAGCCTCACCAGTGGACTTGCTGGATCAGCTGACCGCTCTAAAGGTGGCGCCAAATACACTGGTGATAAATACATAAATATACATAAATATCAAGGAATAAAATGTCCTCTTTCTGTTCATCTCTTTTCTTCTTCTCGTTATCACTCTCTTTGATGCTGGAGCGAACACCCTATATCTCAGAGCGGAACAATGTGGTCCACTGAGCCAAAAGCAGCATCAACATGAATATGCGACTAGTCTACACAGACATGGAGAGGCATTTTAAGGCGTTTAGTTCCCCAGACAAAGTCACATGCTGACAGCAAGCCAATAGTGCTTTGGAAGACTGACTGAAAAAAAAAACATGGTGGCGATTTTATATCTTGAGATCTCATGGCACCCCCGAACAGATGTACAAAAATAAAATATGTATTCCCACACAAATGCAGGGAATTTTCAACAAATGGATGCACTTCCATGGTGATTCCTGCGGAAACCGTTGTGATACAGCAGCACACCGGTTTGAAGCCTACCAGGGAACCAGAGCGCCAAGCACGACCCAGCTGAACCGCCATCTGCACCCTGGCAGTCCATCCGGCCTCGTGAGTCACCGAGCAAAAGCCCCAGTGAGTTGTCAGAGCTGCCTGCGCCGAACAAACACACCAACACACACGTGCAACGAAGGTTGAGCAACCACCCGTACGCCTCTTCCATGTTTTAACACTGTGTGAGGCATAATGAGGAAGATGCAACACATCGCTTCAATTATCTCTGTGTAGCATTCTTTTTATTTTTCTTCCACCACCCCACAGCCGAACCTCCGTCGAGCGCGGAGCCGAAACCTTTACCCAGACTTCTGTGCTACCCTTCCTCCGGGCAAGACGCAGCTGATTTGGGTTTGCTTAAAATTGCTTGTCAACGGTCGGGTATATGTGGGGTGGGGGGGAGGAGTGTGTTTACGTGAGGGAGAGAGAGCGAGGGAATAAAAAAAAAAAAAACGAAGATACGGGAGCAGAGAGGCAAGGTTGGTGCTAGAGGTGAATAATGAATTGTCTGCTGAAGCTGTTTCGCAGTCAATCATGACGGTAACTGATTTCCATCTAGCGTAGGGGAGACTCAAGAACCCGTACGAAAGGATGGGAAAAAAAAGAAAATGGCATGAGCGGAAGTACAGGAGGAGGGATAAAGGAGCATCGACAGGCTCCACTTTCCTCTCTGGCTTTTGTAAGCATGTCTAAATATGCACAAACAAAACGGAGACAGATAGAGTCGCGCTGTCATGTGAGGTGCATCAGCAAGGAGAAGGTGTAGTACAAAGCGAGCCGGGGATGCTGGGCGAAGCTAAACGATTTCTTCACATTTCCATAGCGAAAAGGACGAGATAAGGTCTTTCCATAAACATATCAGCCACTTCTATCTCCCTTTACACCTGGCGGAGCCTGCGTGAGTTCCCGGGCCTGCGTGAATGTCACAACACGGCCATCATTCACCCTATATCTCCAGCAAATCAATAAGTGTCTGGCTATGACATTTACCCACGTGCAAGAAGAGTTGTGTGCGTGCGTATTTATCTTTTTGCATGTGCGCCGCCTTCCCCTTTGCTGTGGCTGATGTATGGTCGAGCAGAATGATGAAGCGAGTGTGTCTGGGAGGCGGGCTTCATAGGCAGGCAAATTTGAGAGTGGGAGGGGATACAAATTGTCTGTGTATGCGTGGACATGCCTCATCCCATATGTTGACAACAGAATTTGCGAATCTGAAGTTGCGTGACTCTTTTAACACCCTTCATACCACACGCACGCACGCACACACACACATGCACATATCTCTGCTGCCGGGACTTGCACCATGCAGCTATCCTTGTGGTCACATAGAAAGGGCTCTTGGCAGCATAATAGAGCTCCTTTCAGCTCATCAATTTGTCCAGCAGACTTTTTTTCGGCTCGCTCTAACCAGTGAGAGCTGAAAATTGGCTTCCTTTGAGCGATTGTATTGAATCTAACTAAATTTCTCTGGCTTTCATTAATGGAGCAACCAAAAGAAGTTATGAAGGACCCATCTTCACGCAAGGAACGTGCAAAAATCAGAAAATTTGCCATGTGATAATAAACAGGAAATTAGGTCTTTAAAGCGTGGGCAACTCTTGTAAAAAAAAATAAAATAAATAAATAAATCTATATTTGTTAAAGCTGTAACTATGTCCTGACAGTAAAATATGAGACAGGTCATCTGTGGTGGGAAAAAATCAAGCTCCTCTGGCCCCTCCTAGTGGTCCAACTGCCATTTGCAGAAATACACAGCTCCCGGTCAGAAACAACCAATCAGAACCAGGAGGAGCGTTTTAGCAGTGTCAATCATGCTCGTGTACACACATCCCTCCTCCGTCAATGTTGCCAACTTAGCGATTTTGTCGCTATATTCACCGTCTTTTCAGACCCTCAGTGACTTTTTTTTTTTAAATAGACTTTTTTGTCTATTAGAGTTTGCGCTACTTCTGCAAAACCTTCAGAATGAAGGTGTTTTTTAAATATATGTTAAAACAATGTAAAGTATATATTTATGTATACACTATATTATGTATAGCCTGTATTTGCACACTTAAACTAACCATAATCCAAGTTTTAAATACATTTAAATATCATGAAAAGTTCATATATACTTTGTTTTGAAAAACTAACACCGCCTGCTCTTTCCTGTCTGGCTGTGAAGCTGGCTGCCAGGCTAGAGGCAGCAGCTACTGCAACCCGCGCACCGAGGGAAGGAAAACTAGAGAGGGCAGTCCACTGTTGCCCATTTAGCTTCTTTGTTGCTATATATGCCAACTTTTAGACACCTCTAGCAATTTTCTTTCAAAAAGGACTAGCAACAACAACTTTTAGTCACTTTGTTAGTTTTAATGGCGACTTTACCGAAAGCACCAGTCGTTCTGGAGTCACTGCGTTGAGGCAGCAGCGAGCTCTGCTATGGATGTCCCTACACCCTCAGCGCTGTCTCACAGGCACAACACAGCTGTTGTTGCCACGTCACGTAAACATAGTTTTTAAATTAGTCTGTTTTGTCTCTGAAATTGTTGCACTAAAGGAATTCCCTGAATTTGCCAGTGATGTGCACAGCACGTCAGCTGGAAGTGTTTCTGGTTTTCAAAATACAATTGTGGTGTGAAAGCTAAAGATGCTCCACTCATCAACTCTTTTTTTTAAAAGCACAGCTCACGTCTGTTAGTAAGCTGACTGCAGTTATGTTAAGATAGCAGCAGCAGGGATAGTTGTACTTTTCTAGAGATGCACTGATAATTCTGCTGGTCACTGGAATCAAACATCTCATTCCTTCACAACCAGTTAACGCACCATACCTGACTTCTGATCACACTGCCATCAACAGTCTTCGCTGAGGATGCTGTTACTGAGAGAATAAAGTAAGTCGATGTCAGCGAGGTCATTGAACACACAACGGGTGTAAGAAGCCACTTAAAACGATGATGTACCTTCTGCAGAGACAGGTAGGCTGTTTGTTCAGGCTGCTACTAGAGAGCTTGACTTTAGTAGGTGCTAGCAAATCTGCTGGCTCACCACATGCAGGTTTCTAGCCAGCGCTTTTCAACATAACGGGCCGTGATTCTGAAAGCTGTCAATTTTACGCTGAAATTTGACTGTTATGCTCAGTAAGACACGGAAGTTTGAGAGCAACATAGAAGCTCTTGAACGTGCATCAGCAAAGTTTTAAACCTCCTGGACAACATAAGCTAACGCTAGCTGTTAGCTTGACGAACAGCCCCCTTTGGAGCTCCACGCGACGCTCTGCTGCGTGAATACTCGCATGGAAGCAACAAAACGACACACCCTGCCCCCCGTTACGCTGAAAAAAAATCCTGGAGAGGACCCTGCATCATTTCATATGTTAAACCCTATGTTAAACCTTAAAAAAGGTTTTGTCAAGAAATACCGGAAGGTTCTTAAAAACATCTTAAACAGCCTAAAATCTGAATCAGCAGGTCAAAGCTTTGCAAAAGCCTTAAACTGGCTATTGGACTGAAATCTCTGTAAAAGCTATTACGTTACAATGAGCATTTTTCTTTATTTTTGTGTAAAGGCCGTCATTTTTGCTTATGGTTATTATAGTGTCAGAACCCCAAGCCACTCATGCCGATTGAAAGAGAATGCCAACAGTCAAAATCCCAGCAGCATATCTTGCCCACATTAAGCACCCTTTCTAACATTATCACAGCGGTACTTACCGATCAGATTTAGTTACCTAATGTAATCTGCTGGTGATTAGGAGGTGAAAGTCTTGCATAAGTAATAGCCCCACTTTGGAGAGTTAAGAAAATTTCACCTTTTGCACGGTTTAAACTCGCAGCAGTGAAACAGATATGCATAAAGGGAGGGACTAGCAGTTTAAATGCAGAGCAAACGGCTTGCTGTGCGTTGCTGTTCATGTAAACATGGGGAAATGGGTAGCTGTTTTTGCACTCAGGAGCTTGTAACAAACTGTTGAATCTATGAGTTTGACATAAGTATAGATCAAACACATAACACTCAACACTCAAACGCTCCCAGAGCTATGGTACTGAAAAAAATGACTTGTATACAGAAACAACAATGTATCAGTGATTGCTGTATTTAGGGTTCATCTGAAGAGAAATTCACTAAATCAACTTTATATTCAGGACCATTTGACAGAATGACCTCCAACAAAACTTTCACCCGTAACTAATGAGCCACTGCCTTTTCATTATGTGTTAGAGATTTTTTTCTGTAGTCAGAGGACATGACAGAAACAATTGTAGTTTCTCCAACTGAAAAGATAACTATTTTCAGCCACCAAAGGCTTTTAATCGGCATGAAATACTTCATTGCACAGTTCAAAGCAAATACCAGGGCTTTAGAGCCGAGATACAAAGCAGTCTGAGAAGCCGGAGCTAAGGAAAGGGGGGGCGGGGGGTCTTTGAATTTAAATATTCAGCTGTCCCTACTTCAAGGGCAGAAAAAGCACTGAGATGTTTTGGTATGTATGTTTTTGGTAGGGGGAATTTGTCGAAACAAGGACATTCAATGCAAAAAACTATGTTTCATGACCTGAAAGCAAACAGAATGCTTCTGATTGTTATGAGACTTGGTTTCCAGATGGAGAAACCGCTATAACAGCTTAAAGATCAGAGCAAGACAACACAGAGGACCTAAGAGAGTAAAAAGTGTGTGCTTGAGGTAAACAAACGTACAGTTATTGAGGAACAGCAGCACGGCGAAGCCCAGAGTGGACGTGGCCAGCAGGATCAGGCAGATGTTGCAGGGGATCATAAAGTAGCGCACCACCAGCGACACTTTGTGCTGGTACCTGCGCTCCCGCTCCGGCGCTGGCGGCGAGGGATAGTGGCAGCCGCTCATGCCCCATTCCAGCGACCCCCTCCCCTCCAGGGCGGAGGAGACGACGGGCCGGGGAGCACGCCGAGGGGCGCCCAGGGACCCGTTGGGGAAAATGATGGCGGTGGGGTGAGGACGAACGGTGAAGATGATGAAAACAAAACTCCCCCCCACCCAAAAAAAAAAAAGAAGAGATGAGTAATGGACGCAGTCTCAGCTGCGGGTCCAGCTGTGCACCGTCACAGGGACCCGGTGCCTGCTTCCGTCGGAGAACAGCAGCGGAAAGCTTTCAGCGGTTTGCGAGCGGCACATTTTTCACAGATAATAACATCCATTTGAGGGGAAAAGAGGAGACAGGGGGAGCGTGGACGCTGGACTCCTACAGCCCCCCACCTGTCCGAATGACCTCCATTCCTCTATGCCCGTCGGCTAAAACCCAAACTAATGGGAATTTAATGTGCAACTATGTGTGCGCGCTTCACAACGTGGTATATACTTACAGCGCGGACGTGTGTAGAATTAGGTGGGTGGTGATAATGTGCTTTGCAATTTGTGTTATGGAGCTTTTGGCATGGATCTAAAGGCTAGAGATATGTATGTGTGTATGTATGTGTTAGGGTATGGGTGTTTGGGATTGTCAGATATCCACACGGAAACCCTCCACGGCAAGTCGATAGTAAATCCACATCAAGAAACTGCTCTTTTCCTCCCCGTGACCCTGACTTGTAAATACTTGATTGTGAAAGAGATCAGAGGGTGTCAGCTCCTCCGACACCCCTCTTTTCAGAAGCTTTCCAAACCAAAACAAGATCCTTAGCATCGGTCAAAAGTATTTCTTAAAGCGGTGGAGACTCTCCAAGTTCCCTGTGGATGTGGCTCGATGCTCCTCTTCTAACTAAAAAACAAATCTTTGTATCCAAAGGACAGACTTCTTTGGTTTATGGTCAGACAAAAAAAAAAAAATCCTTCCAATCCTGACATCCTAACCGGAGCAAGTTTGTGTCTGCTGATTAGGTGGTGGGCTGGAAAGCGTCTGAATGCCTTGCGATGAACCACATGCTCCCAGGAGCAAGGAGAAGGCTTCCCCCCCCTCCAACCCGTCAGTTACTGCTCTACGGTTCAGTGCCCTTTTATTTCAAGCAAGTCTCATGAAGGGGGTAAGCCGCTGCCCCCTTCTCCTCTAACCCGACCGGCCCGCCGGGGCCAAAAGCAGGTCAGAGGAAGTGTCACAGAGGGGGGAAAAGTTAGACAGGCAAACAGTCCGCCTCAACCTGACCGTCCAAATCTGCAGACGTGCGGGAAAACACAAGGACTGAAGAAACTCAATGAAAGACGAAGGTTTAGTTTGGTTGAGTTTTGTAGTTTGGTCAAGAATGTTTTAAATCCGCAATTCTCCGTTCCGTCTGATAAGGTCAGGAAAGAAACTCCTGCGTTCTCACAACATCTAGTCCCTCATCGACTCTGCCGTTTTGGTCCGGTCCCTCCAGGGTGTCAAGGATACTATGCGGTGCGTCCACCGGCTGCAAAAAAACAGGAAATTAGCCAGCAGGTTCTTGTTGCGCACTCAAATCCCCAAGGCAGCAGGTAGTGGTCCGAGCGTCAGCGCGCTCAGTCGGCCAGCGGGAGCGATGAGGAGTGAATGAATGAATGAAACAGAGAAGTCAGACAGAAGGAGACAGACTGCAATTGACCGAGGACCGAGGGAGGAGGAGAGCTGGAAGGAAGAAACGCCGATCCCTACACTTTGGTCCACCTTTTTTTTTCTATTTTTAAGGAGAAAACGGCAGCGACGTGTCGCTGGGGTTCCCAAACACTCTCCTCCAGAGCAGAGCGCTCGCTTCTCAGACCTCAGCCAGCGGAACGGATGAGCGCATATAATGAGAGAGCGAGAGAGACAGTGCATGAGAGAGAGAGAGGGAGGGAGGGAGGGAGGGAGAAAGGGGGAGAGAGAGAGAGAGACAGAGAGACAGAGAGAGAGAGATGGGGGAGTGGACGAGGCGCTGTCTTTAACAAAGGCGGAGGGAAGGGGAGGTGTTGGAGTCGGAGTTGAGTGAGGGAATAAGAAAAAGCAAGCAAGGATAAAGGATTTTGGGAGTAGTATACTGAAGTCTTGTCAAAGATGGGAGGGCGGAGGGGGTCTGGGCAACACGGCAACAGCCAGGCAGGAGACGGTGAGAGACTTGGGAGACGTCAACCAACCGACTCCTCTGTTTGTTTGGAGTCTCAGCAAAAGAGAGTCTCCTCCACGAGAGCCGGAGAATTTCCACAAAAGCCTTAATGAGTCAAACAGGGAAAAATAATGGGGCTGCCAGGAGTTGGGGTTAAATACATTAAAGTCGCTCATGTATGGAGACTGCAAATAGGCCGAACCCACTTGTTTGTGACCCCCTTGGACAAAAAAAAAAAAAAGAAGAGGGACTAAGAAACTCTGCATCACTTTCACAATTGCAAGCCAATATTTAACTAATTAACCTTTGGAGATGGCTGTGGCCTCCTCTGCACAGTGAATAGATGTCTTCTTTCTCACATAAATTAACATGGGAGACACAGCCATCAATCGGCCAATGATCCGAATCGCACAATTGTCCTGCAATTGGTCCCGGTCGCTGTTAGGCAGAACAAATACTAAAAAAATAAACTTTGTACTTATTCAATACATCAGAATCAGGAATGTTAATTGTTCTCTCTTATAGACACATCAAGCAACATAACCTAAACCAATGCCGTTTAGTACCTTTGCTGTTTTGAAACCAGAATAGATGGAGTGTGAAACGGTGGTACCACTGGGCCTGTTGTACCAAGCAGGCGTCAGTTCATATATGCCCATGTTCTGTACGCCTTTTGACAACCAGTGATTTACAGTAATTTCCTATAATGTGCTCACAGTGTAATGTAAGGAAACTTGGTTATGTGAGTGCATTAAGAAACAGTTAATTTCATTTGATCTGACATATTTTTAATGTGAACCAAACCAACAGGAAATTGAGAATAATACGTTTGCAAAAGAAAACATACAGCTGAATTAAGCAGTGTAAGGTTTCTATCACCGTTAAAATGCCTACATACAGCAAAAAAGAAACTGATACCGATTGGTGTGAGTACGTTGGTACAATGGGGTTCATTTGCAGGTTCTACTTGAAAGTGGGGAGGATGAAACGGGGCCACAAATTGGCGAAGGAGTAATTGACCCAGGCAGATAATCTTGTAATTATTTCATTTCCTGTTGGATTTCATTCTCCTATTTATTACATACATTCTGAATCGGAAGATCAGAACCCCCAAAGAAAATAGGAGCCATTATTGGCCAAGACCTGGTCCAAGGCTGCATGCTGGAACACTTGCTCCCTCCAACAAACTGATGTTTAAGAATTTTCCAGAAGCATCGTAGTTCTGTTTTTAAATGAGCATTTACATTGTTTCGTAGCACAACTCTGCTTCAATGCCTTGTTTGAAGAAACTCAACAACAGCAGGCACAGATGCAAGGCGGTATCTGTCATCAATTATTTATAGATTTTTTTTTCTTCTATCTGTGTCTGCATCTTTCCCTTTTCCCCCCCCCCCCCCCCCCCCCCCCCCCCGCCCCCCCCATACGTTACTCAAGGGGGCTCATACGCAAACGCACGCATACAATGGCTGAATCCACAATGGAGCACTAACACGAATACAGTCGTCTCCTCAAGAAGATCCACTGCCCCAACTGTCCACGGGCCTCTATTTGTTTTCAGCCCACAGTCTTACTTAACTTGGAGACAACACAGTAACAGGTAGGCGATCTTGTTTGCACTCAGAGTCATTTATCTCTTTGGACAGTGTGTTCATTCCCAGGCCCACGCTGAGCTCGGTAGGGGAGACTCTAATGCGAGGGGAGCTGGGTTTTTCAGCCTGCCCGCTGGGGGTCGAAAGTTCAAACCCACCACCATCACCACCCACTCGGAGGTACGTCCCCGCTCTCGGCTTAATCCGGCACACGACGCCCCAGAAAGTCCACATGGGCTTTCATGTTGCCCAACGACCCCTGATTGATGGACTGAGAGAAAGGTAAAAAAAACAACCAGCTGCTCACTGCCTTCCTTGCTGCTTTATCTGGGACTTGTTTTAACTCTTCCGGTGTTTTCCATCCTCAACGAACGCATGCAGAAGTAAAAGGAAAAACACGCAGAGGAGAAAACCACATCCATCAAGTCAATTTAGAAAGCAGATGCCATGTCCTCCCAGCAGAGGGCGCTGAGGAGACGGCCCCGTCCCTGCTGCCACGACCCAAATAAAATCTTCCATTGACATCAAAGCTCAGCTGCTTTGATCCATTTTTAATGCCACAAGTATACCAGAAGGTTAACATCTCTCTCCGAACGCTTTGAAATAGCAATTTCCATTAAGGGAGCCAAAGGAGCTGCTTTCTTGTTTAATGGTCTGGCAGGAGAGATATCTGTGTGTGTGCGCGCGTGTGGTGTGTGTGTGTTGTTCTTGCTGTGTGGGGAGAGAAATTTGTCGTGTTCAATAACTGATTGGCAGTTATGCTTCAATCATTGGTGTGTGTGTGTGTGTGTGTGTGTGTGTGTGTGTGTGTGTGTGTGTGTGTGCGTGTGTGTGTGTGTGTGTGCGTGCGCACGTATAAACACACATCCTGGTCTCCTGATCTAGCTGGCCGGCGTTCTTCACACTCAGCTGATAGAAAGCAGTAGCTGCTCTTGCTGAATGACAGGCTTTCTTCCCATATAGTGGCCAAAATGATTAGAAGGTGAAGATAAATACAAAACTAGGCTGGTTCCGCTGAGTTTTGCTCCCCAGTATCAAAATAAGAAAATGCGAGTTTCCTATCCTCGTGCATTTTTCTTTGTGCTGCTTGTTTGTTTGTTTTTTATCTCGATCTCTCCCTAATACAAAAAGCAAAAGCATGTTTGAGTTCTTCATCTCTTATTTCACTCGGTGAGTTTTTAACGGGCAAATCTATCTCGATACTGTGCTCGCGTAAAACCCGCCCGTCAACCGCTACTCCTTCTGCGGGCAGCAATCAGTGGACTGAATAGCAAATTTCCATCAGCACCTTTCATAACCGCGATGCTGATTCACAGAATGTAGCTCCCAAGAAATTACAAAGGTGAGTAAGCACTCGGTGGATGAGTAATAATAATAAAAAAGAAATTACATGATGCGGTCCAAGACAGATTTCATGACAGAAAACATTATCGAAGCCGCTTTGAAAGCTTGAAAGGTTTGGCTTTTTTTTATGCCTCCCATAGAACTACAGCACCTCGTGAGAGTATCCCTGACCCTACAACCACAACCTTCATTTTATTTTAATTTTGATGATTAATTATGAAGTACAAAGAAAATCCAACATGTTTTTCATTTTTTTTTTTCTTTTTTTCCCAGATCAAAAATGTGTGTGGAGGAGCTGAAGAGATCTAACCTGATTCACGCCAGACGTATGTCGCTCCGCCTTGCTCCACTCACATACATCTGGGACATCACCCATAGAAAGTGATTTCTCCAACCAATTTTATGGTCTGGCCAATCAGGACGCAAGGCTGGAGTTTCACAGATGTGACGTAGTGGAGAAGCGACCGTGACGTGAGACTGTATTGATAGCAATGGCCGCTATTCGAGGAAGCAAGCGTTAACATTAATGCTGCTATTTCTTCCGTGTTGTCCAATCTACCTAATATTGTTTAATTAAAAGAACATCAGAGAACGCCTCTGAAGGCTTTTGTTGGTGGAAACCATGTTTATGCCCTTCTCCCGACCGGATTTGGCAAGTTTTGTTAGCGGTTAGCGCTAACCATATTAGGAGGCCTTTAGTCCTCAATGCGGTCGGCTCAGGATCGACTCCGACCCGTGGCGCTTTGCCCCCCCTCTTCCCCCGCTCTTCCCCCCTCTTCCTGTCAGCTCACTGTCAATAAAACGCATGCCACTAGAGCTGCAAACACATAAAAAAAATGTCCTGCGTTGCTCTCACAGCGTCACGGGTTAGCTTCAGTGTGAGTGGTTGAAATAGCACGTCGATAAAGATGACAGACAAGTGGCTTATCCAATCATATGCAAGGATTGTTGATAAGGCCCAGCCTTCAATAAAGGCAATTCCTATGGAGATGTCCCAGATGTATGTGAGTGGAGCTAGGCAGAGCGACATACGTCTGGCGTGAGTCAGGTTAGAAGAGATCCACATGTCAGGAGAAAAAACAAATGTGCTGACAGGGCTACAATTAGTCGTGCACTGCACCAACCTAGCCTTGATGAACGACTTGCAAGGGGAAAAAAACCCCACTGTGAAACACGGTAGTGGCAGCATTGTGCTGTGTTTCCTTCTGCAGGCACAACAAAGCTGGTCAGGGTTGGTGGGAAGATAAATGGAAACCGGTTGAAGGCTGAAAACCCACTAGAGACTGGGGTGGAGTGGATCCTTCCACTGGGACAACAAACCCAAATCGTAGAACCAGAGCAACAACCAGATGGCCCAGTCACAGCATGGAGCTAGCCTCAATTGAAAATAGCTCTGTTTGAGCTGTTTTGCAAAGAAGAATGGGCAAAAACTGAAAGGTTTAACAACTACGCACTCCTTTGGTCTAGCGCCCTGAAACACCTGATGGTGCAAGATGTTTAACAATCACTGTGTTTTCAATCACGGTTTATACACTTTAGGATGAGTCTGTCATCAAATAAGGCATTGAAAAAAAAAAAACCCACATACAGCTTTATTACTAAAATCATTAACAGCAGCATTGTATGACAGGGTCTGCAACCCAGAAAAGAGAAACGGTGTCAGTGAATACACCGACACCCCATTAGACAGGGATCCAGTCCATTTTTCAAAGCAGGGAGCTATCAAAAGCGGGGCTGCTGCCACCACTAATGGCATTAGAGATGATTCTTTCCTGCTGTCCATTGTAAATGAGCGTTTTAACGATGTTGATGAAAAGAATGAAGTCTGGTAAAATTTAGAACAGATTTAGTAATTGCCTGCGCTGAAGCCTGTCCGCTGGCCTACTCGACTATTCGTGCTCAACCCATTTCAAACACAGTCAACTGTTCTGTCATTCTGTGCTTTATCTCTGAGCAAATGTATAGATCATAACAAATCAGGTTTAACTACATTCACTCCAGGCCTGCAGAAGCCATTAACAGCCATCTCCTGGTGCATTTTATGGCTCTGTTGCCCAACATCACATCAGCGGTGTGACACTTCATCTAAGTACATCTAATTTCTATTATGAACTCTGTACCCCAGGCCGCTAAAGGACATCAAAAGGCCATGTTTAATTTGTCGTGTGCATCGAGCCGTGCAACGGGGTAAAGCGGCGGGAAGCCAATACTCCTTTACTCGGCGGGCCATGGCGGCGAGATGCAAACAGGTGGACCAGATGTCTTTCAGTGGTATTACCTCCAATCATCATAAGTCAGACTTCATTGTGCCCTCCAACAGATTCTCAGACTTTCCCCCTCCTCCGGCCTCCAAGCCGAGCAGCATTCAATCACCAACATGGAGGCCGGGGCTTTTGCACAGCTGTGTGGGACTAAAAGCATTAACCTCTGCTTAAAAGGACTCCTATAAAGAAGAAGGTCATCCGAAACGAGGAAAACCAGGTCCGACGGTGAAAGGATGGATGTCAGGGAATCAAAAAGCAACAAAATAATTGCATAGAAGCAAAAAAAAATTAAAATAAAAAAATGCAGCCGGAGCATTACATGGAAAGTATCTACGCTGGTATGGCTGCAATGGAAAAATGGCACTTTGTGAAAACCTTTGTGGTCAGAAGTTGTTTTTATATACGTAAGGGATAAAGTCCGAGGAGGTGTCCATCATTAGAAATTAATGGACATCCTATGTTTCATAGGTCACTATGGTCACCTATGAAAGTAAAAAAATGTATTATTAATTGTTTTTTCACTGTTAAAAATAAGTTTTTCACAGGAAAAGGCTGAGAGAGTGTGACACGTTGCCATTAACAGCTAATGTTTGAACCAGCTCAATAATTCAGAACAATCAGACTAATTGACCAGAACTTTTTTATAGGTGTCTTTTTAACGGACACCCTGCAGCCAATCAGAATCGAGTATTCACCCAGACCGTGGCATAATGTAAAGTGAATTTACATTATGTGTATTGCTGAGAGTTTTTAGTCAGTTTTGGTATGATGGCTGAAGTTGGTAAAACATCCTAATCGTTTTCCCGCATTTCTTCTGCCCATGTTTAACTAATAATGGTGACCTCCAGCGACAGCTGCTTCCAGCTGTCAGTCAGCTGGGTATAGTGACCAAAAGCAGGGAAATTAGGCCCAAACCCGTCTTCTTGTTAAAACCGATCATAATGGTGGTACAAGATTTACCGGCAGTCAAAAACACAGTCAGGCATGCCTTGGCGACCACAGGAGGACCACACATCGTTCTTTGAACGAAGTGGAAGGCAGAAAAAGACAATTTCCTGTGAAAAACATTTTGTACTTTAGAGCTAAACCTTTATTTTGCTGTTTTTTTGTAGATTATAGGTCTAATATCACTTTGTACATCTAAATAAAACAATTCAATAGTTATTGGACTGGTTTGCTGTCTTCCAGTCCTTTAGGGTATGGACAGCACAACCGAGCTGCAGTTAGCACTGATGCCGTGCCCGTGGGTTTAAATACCGGCTGGGACAGTTAGACACAGCCGCTCTGTGTTTCCTTGCACAAAGGAGTTTTCTATGAATACTCTGCTTTCCTTAAACAGCCCAAAAAAGCTTCATTGATGGTTCTAAATTGCTCCTATGTGTGAGTGCATACATAACTGGGTGTGTATCTCCATTGCCGCTGCACTGGTCCATGTCCTGTATGTCATGTATTCTGCCTCTCAAACCTACAACAGCCCCAGAAAATAATGGAGGTAAAAAACATGATGGATGGGTCGGTTATAAGTGACTCGACATATTTATTATTGTTTATTTTGATTAAATTGAGCTTCTTAAACTGACATTAAATGTTTAAAATAAACCATTAAGTTTTTATCAGGTTCAGTCGTATCAGTCTGATCTGTTTTCATTTATTTTCCAGTGAGACAGAGACACATTTAACAAAAATATTTCTAAAACAAGACTCCTCTTTGTTGTGTTTAAGTTACTTTATTTAAAAGGGTCTAACAGAAATCTGACCTCCTGCATTACAGTGACAATATTTACCATGTAAAGTTGCTTTTAGAAATGACTCATATCCAGAACTAGTAAAAACTCTTATTTAAATCTGTTTGAATAAAATCTAAGTTGGAATAAGTTATAAACCCACAGAAATAGGTGACATATGTGTTAACTTGTGGAAAAATATTACACTGTAGCCCATAAAGTTTTCTGACACAATTTGTGATTTGTTCAGAAGAGAGATTGACCAATAATGTTTTTGAGAAAATAGACGTTTTATTTGTGTGGGAAGAAATGTGATGATGTCTCAGTAAAACAGCACCAACTCTTTTATTTATTTAAATGTACTTGTTCTCTGTTAGATTTATGGTCTCCGCTACTAAAGATATGGCTCAGATGTGGGCATCAGGGTCCTATCGTTAGGATCCAGGTTAACATGCAGTTAATATCTCACCAAATATTATATGCAAGCAGTCCTTGGGATTGCGATATCGCACATATATCGCATATTTATGATATGGTGATTAACTATACCGTCCAAATCTACAGTCTGTGTCGGTTTAACAATTAACTTTGTTGGCTTCAGTGACAACACTTCAGCTTTTCTCAGAGGGCGATGGGGCTCTGATGACAGACAGATAAGAGCGATCGTGAGCGTTCCCACACTGCGGGGCTCCACACACTGTGACTCACACTATGACTGTCTGCCCGGCACTGGGTGTCACCTTGTGTTCAACGTGGTGGTGGTGTTACAAGTGAGATTCAACCCACAGTTTCACATCATTCTTCAATAATTTATGTATCACAGCCTGTTGGTCGTCTTAAAAGTCTCATGTTGTTGTTTATTTTAATATCGCGGAGCCACAGAATATTGCCGAGAACCCTAATTTGACCGCGCTAACGCAAGAAGAAAACCCTTTTGTCCCTGGTAACGCTGCTTAGCTGTCCACAGACGAGGAGACAGCATCTTCGGCTAATATGAGCCGATTCCTCCTGCTCCGTCCCTGACCTGTTTTCAGCTTATGTGGAGCCAGCTCTTAGCCTGGGGCCTGAACCGGGTCCTTTCTGCCGCTGGAAATTCACTTCAATACTCCCGTTGTCTCTTGCAGCAGAAGGATTTAATGGACCTGAGACTGCTGTCTGCTGACCTTCCACCTTCGCTTTCCATCGGCCCTCTAAATGAACAGGAACTAATTCAGGCAGAAATAAATTCCTATTAAACACCTCTGATTTTCTAACCCGCCCCTGCTGCACATCAGCAGCCACAACAACAGTGATTACAGGATGTAATATCCTCTCCGCTCCGCTGCCTCACCCTGTTTACTCAGGTGTTCGGCACTGACATTTGTCCATTAATAGCCATGCAAGGAAATTATTCCACTGGACTGGCACACACAGAACAATAATGGGGAGGAAAAAAATGAAGAAACGGCAAAACGGAGACTGACAGGAAGAGAAGGGAGGATGAGGAGGAGGATGAGGAGGAGGGAGCACAACCTGGGAGTTTGGCTGCTGCATCCAGAGCTAGCAGAGAGTGACACTTCTCCATGTGGTCGGCATATGGAGCCAATTGTGGTAGCGCCACAGGATGGCTAGGAGCAGAGAATCAGACCAAGAGTGGCTGGCTCTGACAGCCTTTACACTGGAAAGAGCGGGCTGACGGAGCCGGGGGGTGATACAGATGTCAATCTCAGGCCAAAACAGCCATCTGTCACAAAGAGCCGGCCAAGACGCGCTGGCCAGGTCACGCAGGGAAAGTGACGGGAGAATCATGATAAACTGCCATCAGGACCGAGGAGAGGACAGATGTACAGAAGGAGACAAGATTTCCTCAGAATAAATGCGCAAAGGACACTTTACTTCCTGCTAGTGCGATTTTCTTCCTTCTAGTGATGCACCCTGGGATCACAGTGGTCAACCTGACCATGCCTGTCTACAGCTAGCATCCACTCAGCACATGGCATGTTCGCATAGTTTGTGAATTCAAAGTATGCCACAGGTTTTTAAAACTCACACTTAGGGGACCAATAAACCTTTCCATCATGCTGGAAGTCTACGTTAAACAGTTTTAACGGCAAGCCAGAGGCAGATAGCTATAGATGACGGCCATAAGGAGAGGAAATCCCTGCAACTTTTACTCTTCTTTCAAAAGGATGACATCCACTGTTTGAAGATTTAATGGTAATGAAATGGGAAGAAACAGATGGCTTGGATGTGAGAGAGGAGCTTCCATCACAATTTTTTGGGTTTAATGTAAACTCTGAGAATTAACCCCCTGTATCTGTGAAATAAACAGCCTACAGCAGGTGGCTACCTGGGCTCACAACACACCTAAGAAAGCACCTTATAGCAGCCTGTGAGGCTCCCAACACTGCTTGACTACAAGCGGAACAGCAGAAAAGACAGGATATTCTACGCATCACGCCTCAGGGAGGGGAAAAAAGCTCAAGAACTGTATATTTGGAAAGTTTATCTGGTGGGAAAAAAAAAAACACGAGTCATGCTCCGATTGCCTGCCAAGCACCACCTATGGCGTTTTTAAGGTCATGTTCATCAATCGGGACCAACGTCTAGAACAACAGATTAAAGTAATGGTGTCTATTGCAGAATAAACAGCCTGAAGGCTTTCTATTCAGGCAAACATTTGCTCATCTGGCTCCAATGGCTGCTAAACTAGATAAAAAGTAAAATAAGAAAAAAAAAAAAAAAGAATGAATATTTTAGAAACAGGTAGTTTTAATTTTGAACTAAAACTAAATTAAGCAGCTCAACTAATAGTTAAATAGTTAATAGTTAACTAATAGTTAAAACATAAATGTTTTAACTATTTCCTAACTCTCTGGTGCTTTAGCTGACTGTCTTGATTTTTTTTTTACCTTGAATGTGTTTATGGTTATAAAATACAAATGTTGGCATTATTATTATTGTTATTGATTGCAATCTTTGATCTTATTTGCAGCTGGGCCTTGTAATCCTAAAGTCAGGCGATATTAAAGGGATATTTTAAACATGTCTGTGTATATCCTGTTGCAGCCAGCATGCCTTCTTCTCATAAAATAATTGTAAGATGTTATTTTGAGCTCCAGAAATGAAGATTAGTGCTTTAAACTTGAAACCCTGTTGTATCTATATTTGAGACTTTTATTTTGTAGCTGGAAAGGAAATAGTTCTTGCCCTGCTGTGTTGACAGAGGAGGCTGACTGACCACACTTAGTTTCTTTAAGAAGTCAGACTACTCTTAAATTGCTTTGCGGTAGGAGTTCAAATAGTTGGTAGATAAAAAGAAACTGTGACCGATTAGACATAAAATATTTTTAAGAATTGGAAGAACGCAACTGTTTTGTGGCGTCTTATCTGTGCTAAAGTAAAGGGCGACTTCATTGTGTTTTTGAATAAATTGCAAAGCAGT
Organism: Fundulus heteroclitus; assembly: GCF_011125445.2. Taxonomy (NCBI): domain Eukaryota; kingdom Metazoa; phylum Chordata; class Actinopteri; order Cyprinodontiformes; family Fundulidae; genus Fundulus; species Fundulus heteroclitus. The sequence continues at coordinate 8,983,558 of NC_046361.1, forward strand.
TTACCCTCTCTAGAGTTTCAATTATTCACTCATCAAACTTCGTTTCTGTTATTCTAAACTGCATAGAGATTCTTCAAAGACCCAGCGTAAGGCTTATGAAACACGCACTCTGCAAAACACGAACAGGGAGAAATGATCAAAGCTAGTCGGAATTATTTGACAGATCACAGATTAATTACAATATAACCAATGAGCTGTGAACTGCGTGACAACAAGAAGTCTGGATCCTTAGTTTCTTGAAAGAAACTGGAGGAAACATCAAAATCCCATCCTCTAAAGCCGAGATTGTAAGCATTTGTCTTGTTTTGTACATGTGATATAGTGTTAATGTTGGACAGCACCGTATTTCTGCTCTAGGTCGTCATACAATCAGAATCTCATTCCGGGCGCCCGTCTCCATCTGCTGCAATTTACCTCAAAACTGAAATTCACATCTTCAGTCTTGCACTCCTGTGTTGATATTTAAATAGAAGACGCAAATGGATGCCAACCGATCCCAGAGCAAAGAAGAGGGAAGACACAAAGGTTTAGTAAAAGCAAGAACAATGAGTGAGAGAGCAGGACGCTGACAGAAAGAAAGTTCACATTAGCGCGATAGACAGAAGGAAGTGAAGGCTTAGAAACCTAAATTGTACAGTTATGGGTATGCAATGTGCTGCTGCCACCAGGAGTAAAAAAAGGGCTCTGAAGAATAAAAGCATTTAGTCAAAGAGACGCATCCATGAGCCAGAATGCCATTAAGCATATTGACGTACTCGGGAAATACTCTGTTTTAGATTCCAGATCCATCTGAAGTCCTCATTCTTCAGCCCTGCAAACCTCTTCCTGCAACAACAATCAAGATTACATTTTTCTTATCAAATAATTACTGTTACCTTCGTCTTTTGAATATCTGCCGCGCTGCATTTCAGCCGACATCCCCGTGACATATATTGTAGCTACAACATATAAGCAGATTTCCCTGATTGGCATTCTGGGCTCCACAGACAGTGACAAGCGATTAAACACTGGGACACTTTCATTTGCATTTCCAGTAATGAACACGCTCTCTAATTCCTTCTCTTTTGCTTACACTTTCCTTTTTTTCACAGCTCTCCACTGGCAGCTGGCTGCATGTCGAGCTGAATTTTCTCAGATAGAGGGCAAAGAGGGAATATTAATTGGCGAGCGATACCTTCTTGTTGAGACGCTGCCCGTAAACGAAATGACTATAAATTATTTATATGCCTAATCAGATGCCATGTGCATTTTCTCTCAGACAAGACAGCTTCCGAGAAGTTCTTTTTATTCCTCCCCCCCTCCTTTAAATAATTTGACTTCCTTCTGACAGCAGTGAAGCCAGACGAGGCTCTGAGCTAGAAGCAGAGACCTAATGAAAATATGGCGGCGCAATGACGAAATAGCTGTTTTCAGGCTGCAATCTGAAACCGAACGGCTAGCTTGTCCCAGACATCCTGTGTTTGCAGGGTTTTTTTACGCCTGGTGATGTTCTTGCTGTAAGCGAACACGAGATGTACTGAGTACCAATGAACAGATACAGTGAAATGAGAATGATTCATTGAAAAGGAACTGATTGAGCAATCAAGCAGGAAGTATACACAGACTAGTTATATTTTGATATTTGCTTGAGAGATATACTGAGAAATGCGCTTTTGAATGGAATCGGATGATTTTGAGTTTGATCTGGTGAAGTTAAAAAATAACTCTGTCAGAACAGCTAACCCACCATAGGCAGGTGCTTTCAGGGCACGCTGACAGCAACACTCTTTGGTGTGGATTTTGTAACTGAGTGGAAAACAAGAATGCAAGTTAACCATTTTCTTTTGGACATACAAAAGTTTTTTTTAAAAAGGAAACAACTTTCTATAATCTGTCAAGACATTCCTGCAATTTATTCAGGCTGCAAGAAAGAACAAGAGTTTGAGCTAATAAAACGAAGGCTAAAAGCATTTCCTTTAGCCTTATTTTATCCTTCTGAGCTTTCAATGTCTGTCCACCGAGGCACATTCGGAAATATTGGGGCCGTTTCTCAAACATTCTCCGGGGAACAGGAGAAAACTGCTGCTTTAGTCAATGCTGACCCTACAGACCCATTAACTGCTAATACAGCATGTTAAAGAAAGTTTTAAATTTCAACTTTTTAATATTTCATCCGTTGCTCTAAAACATTAAAGACCAAACATATTCTGATCGTTCTGCCAAGATAAAAAGTTGAAGTTGGGCAAGAATGCAAGATAACTTGCACGGTCTCACAAAATTGTACACAGCTTTGTTAAAATCCCAGCATTACGGGATTAAAAAGTGAGATGTCGATAAATCATTAAAACGATCCACATATAACATGACATACAGTATATCTTGTGCAGTTCAAGAGAAAAAAAAGGTTTATTTCAGGAAAATAAATTCTTTATAAAAGCTGGAACAACTTTCAGGGATTCCCAAACCTTTCAGCCTGCGATCCCCAAATTAACAGTGCCAGAAACTGTCAACCCCATTTTGGTCAATGTGATTTTATGTTCCTTCTCCTTGCATTAAAGTGAGGAATGTGGAGAATCTTGTAAAGTTATACTTTGATATCAGTTTCACAAATAAGGAAATACTAGGTCTTTTTAGCACATCCGCATCAAATCACCAAGAGGTGTCTCGTAACTCTCTGGGGGTCCCGATCCCCACTTTGGGATCCCCTGTTCCAGGGGACACACCTGCACCAAAGAATTTGAATATCCGTAAAAAGAGTTGATAGACTTCACATCTGCTCATTTTATTGCTTTAGATAAAGCCATAGTTCACAGAAAGGTAACCAAGGACTAAACTATCTCATTGTATAAAGGCATCAGTCAGGAGAACGGTACAAAAACTCCCCCACAGCATTAAATATGCGCAAAATGAGTCATCCCAAAAGTAAATTATAATGGGGGCAGCATCATGGTCTAGGCATACTTTTTTCATATGGGACTAGATTTTTTTATCAAGGTGGAAGAATTTAGTAACAGCTCTTAATCCCAGTCAATGACTCAAACCCTTCAGGTGTCTGCTAGAAAGATGAAGATGAAGTGGGACTTTATTTCTCATCTTCACTGTAAGCACAAGCCAACATCCACCAGAAGAAAAAAAAAAAAAATAATAATAATAAAAAAAAACTTTTTGGTAAAAATAAATCTGAAGAGGACTGTGGGCAACAAATCAAAAATCTGATAGATTTGTAAACCAAGCGAGGAAATATTACTGAGTCAAGATCTGGGATCTTGATAGACTCTAACCAAAGGAGACTGAATATAGAAAATGAATGCTTTAAGAACATATTCAGGGGTGTGCAACCTTATCCAAAAAGTATAATGCACTTTTTTTCTTCCTTTGTTTCCCTTTAGGAAATTTGTTTGTTTATCAGTGTAATTTTAAATGATAAAGGATTCAAGGATTTTTTACTTTCACCGTGTGTTACCGTGGTGACATTTTTCTTTGGTCACTCCAGCTAAGAGTACACATAGTTGAGACAAACAAACAAACAGACAGACAATGAGCGGGGGTTGTGTCACCTTTTATGTGTTGTAGTCGTAGATACGCTAACCTGGCCAGTCAGATTGATAGCATTTAGCACTCTAGTTCTGCACATTATAAATTCAGGGCTGCTCAGTTTGAATCCTTTTGGGGAAAGGAAGAAATTTCAGAACTCTCTGAGCTGATTGGGCGAAGCGACACCTAGTGCCCGCCTACCAAACGTTAGTGTTAGCCAATCACGGTATCAAATGAAAACGTAAGCAGGGCGCAACATGAGAAACTACACGAAGGTAAGCTAGTCTAGGCACTGCTTACTATTCTTCTATCAAAGAAGAAATTGTGGATTCTTAAAAACAAATGTAATAGCAGCAGCTACGTGTAGGTCCTCCAGAGCTGCCATGTTTATATTGATTCAACTATGAGCTCAAGCGATCTTGCTTTTGTCGCACTGGTATGTGCCTCATTACAGCACAATACTGCAACGTGATTGGCCAAAACCGTTTTTTTTTTTTTGGTTCAGACACAAACGGTTGAAGCCAGAGCAGCACAAGATGGATTCTCATGTGCTTTTGAACACACAAATACCGCAGGAATTCGTCTTGCAGGCAAGGTTATAAATATGCTGCAGCGTGACACAGAGAAGGCAAACGCTGCACAGCGCTAGGATCGTACGGGTGTACAAAGCAAAATGCTGGGACAAGTTGGATGCCCAAGTAAGGAGTCCTTTTTGTAGCTTAATCTGAGGCTGTTGCTGTGCTGCCAATTTAAACATCAAAACCAGACACAGCAAACACAATGTGAGCCATTACGACAGCCTTTCCGATGGAGCACACGACGTCAAATCTATTCCTCTGTTTGTGGATGCTGTGCGTTGCTGCTTTCTGAGCTCAAGGGTGAGCAGGGTCAGTGGTGCCATAGATGTGTTGCAGTTAGGGGGAAACCAAAGCGGGGAAAGATGGCCATTATTGTAGAAGAAGAAAGCAGCGAGTACCAATAAAGAACAATCGTCCGACACCCCAGCCAGCAGACAGACAACAATATTTCCTCATATAACCCTGAGACCAGCTGTCTGTCATCCACAGGGCTTTAGCTGCATCCCCTCCTAGCCACACAAATCTCTTCCCTCAAACACACACACACACACACACACACCCTTTCAGACAAGATAAGTGTAACAAACTGGCATTCAAACACTAGAGACACAGACACGTTTCCTCTTAAAATGCCACAAGGTCCTCGGGGGTTAAAAGAAATGTACTGCTAAAATTTGCAATAAGAAAGAACAAGAAGGTGGAAACCAGAAGGCTCAGTGGATAGATTTATAACTCTTTCTTCTTCAAACATTAAGATAGGGGGGAAAAAAATAGACAGCTCAAAAGAAATGTCTGCAACGCACAGTTTGAAAGACTTACTCCTGTTTCATGAGCTCAGTTTTATTCTCTGGCTCGTAAAGAGTCATTTGCCTTCCTGATCTTTGCTGCAGTCTTGATGTGAAACCTAAAGTTCGGTGCTGGAGAACAGATGGCCCACCAAAGCCTCCTTGAGCGAGACTGTAAATTGCATTCAGCATTTGAGACGTGTCCGCTTGCTCGGCCTTGTTACTGACCTCTATCTATAAGCAGACAAGAGGTGGGAGAATTTCTTCACGCGGATCAATAAAGATAAAATTTTCCGGGACTCGAGGTCACAACACAAAAACCTCAATTGTGGTTTATGAGTAGATTCCATTATAGCTGCTAACTAGAGTCGACGAGGGTGGAGGTCCAGTTCCTCCTCAAAGCAAAGCAGATTTGAAGAACGGCAGTCAACGACTTCTTGGATTCTCAAAGACTTTCTGTTGTACTGAGATTGTTAATTGTTTTTCTTCTGCAGTTATATTCTTCTTAAGGCTCACGGCCTCATTGACAATTTTCCGGTCTGAGGTATACCGCAGTTTCAAGACGTCATGGTTTTAAAGCCACTAAAATCATCCACTTTCCACCACCAAGTAAAGAGTTTGGGGTGTACTCCAGTAGTCTGATAGGGAGCTCGGAGATGGGGATGACGTCACACCTGAGTAGAGAAGGCTGTGGTTGCAAGTCAGGATTGGCATCTGGTGCTAGCTACCATTAGCAATACAAGCCAAACACAAGAGGAACATATTTGCAGATACATATTTTACAGCACTGTGTGTGCAGCTGATTTATTCAGACCCAGACCTTGAAAAGTCCTAATAAATCATTTAAACCTGCAACTTTCACTACATTCTTAATGCACAGCAGGAATCTTAGATATAGTGGTTGGGCTTGTTTGTCCTTTTTGGCAAACTCCGACTATCCCAGCTGTAATTCGGACCTCATTGTGCAAAAACAATGTATGATATGTTAACTGAAAAACTGAAGCCTGTCTCCAAACGCAGGTTCTAGTAGCTTTCAACATGTGTATCTGGTGAGCTTTTATAATGAGTCCATATATTAATGTGAGCGCTGTTAATCTTAAAACCCTGCTCTGTCTTTGCTCTTATTTTGAAGTTATAAAGGAAGTAGATCCTTAGTGGCCTTTTACTGACAAAGTTGGCCAGTAAAAATCTCTCCCTAATTTAAGCAAACATTATTTTCAGTGGTAATATTTTGAGTTGCCAGAGATGAATGATTTGTGAGGTCAAAGAGAAGCATCGGCTTCAGAGCTATTTCATTGGGCTGCCCAGGCTGCATTTCAACTCCTCTAGGTGAAGCTCTAAAATACTTATACAGATCAACCTTGAAATGCATAAGTCTAAATTGACATAGAGATTGTTTTTTCCCAAACACATTTTGAGATTGGATTAAACTTTGATTTGTTGGGGGGGGGGGGGGGGGGGGTGAAAACCAAATGTATTCCTAAAACTCTGTCATGTCAGCTGAACCCTTATACAGTTAGATTAGGTTTCAAAATTGTTCCTGTCACGTTCCAGAAAGTGTTTGCAATTTGATCTCATTTGTTTGGGTTCATGCTCATCTGATTGTCTGTTAATTTGTCAGTCTCAGTGCTTGCCCGTCCTTCTCAGCAGCTCCTCATTTCTCCTGATTCACACAACTGAAGTCCATGTCATTCACCACACCTCCCTACAGTATATAAGCTCACTGGTTTTCTTAGTTTTTTTTGTTTGTTTTTTGGTTTCCCTGTTAACTTTGTGTTTCCTGTTAAAACCAGGTCGCTTCATCACTCTGCATTTAGGTCCTTCCTAAACCAAAACACAGCATTTTTCTTTAACCAAGAAGCTTGTTTCTGATAAAGAGAAGGATGTCTCAAAGGCACGAAAAAAAGAAATGCATATTAATTTTGAAATAAATCGAAAATTGTTCTGTTTTTATTTACATTGAAATAAAAAAATGCTTGTCAAAAGTTATTCAAACCATCTTTTTTTCAATAATCAGTGGGCAAACCTTTATTGGCATTATCACTTGAACCCTTCTTTTTTTGCTGGCCAGCTTGCTGCATGTTTCCACTGGTATTTAGTCAATTGTTCTTTAACAAGCTCCATGTCTTTGAGGTTGGAAGGCATCTTTGCCATCACCCTGACCTTTAGCTCCCTCCACAAATTCTGCATCCTATTCAAGATGGGACTGTGGCCTGGCCCCTCCAAAACATTAATATTACTTACAGTCAGAAGAAATATGTTGGTAAACTCAAAATATTACGTCCCACCAAAAGCTTTTTCTGCACTACAACAGAAATTTCATCTAATGTTGTCCAGGTCTTACAGCGTCGTGTATATCTGCTGATTCTGTTATTTGTTTGATTCCAGTAGTTGCACATCCATTATTGATTAAAAGTCAGGGATCTTGTGTTTTAACTTTTGTCAACAATACAATGAAACACTGGTCCATTTCTTTTAGACTGTCAGTATCTCCTACTGACTGATCACTTTTCTGCCTCCTATACCTTCATTTCGAGAACACTTGATTAGTTTATCTGAATTTCCGATAATTCCAGAGAGGACTGTGGTACAAGTATTAAATTAAAACAGGTTGCACAGATCAGGCTTTTCTTGACAAATACCGATTTCCGTTTTTCTTTAAGCTCTCACCTGGTATTTCTCGTTTTGACTCCTACCGTTTATTTTGCTTTGAATATAAAACACGTGAAGAAAAATAAGCTGTGTTTTAAAAGTGTTAATAGTTATGAATTCTAACAGAAAATGGAGGCCAACAAGATTATTTCCTATTTATGCATCAATACTCTTTCTGATTTCTATCCAACTCAAAGTATTTTTTCATTATTAATATATATATATATATATATATATATATATATATATATATATATATATATATATATATATAAGCAGAAAAGGTGGACATTTGTAGTTTTAATGCTATTTTTGAATATCTTCCCTGCTGGTCATCGGTAAAGGGAAAAATAGATTCTAATCTCACTGATTGGTGTATTTCTCAATATTACACTCGTCTGATGTTCTTCTTTCATCTTCATCAGCTTTAGAACAGCAGACTCTTAGTCGGGGAAAATGTGTGCTGATATAGCCATCCATCTGTCACCCTGAAGTAGTGCAAGGGAGTCAAAGGGCTGCAGAAGAGGGCAGTGGACCTGAGTTTTGCAAGCAAATACACGACAATAATGAGCTTGATGTGTCACTGAGGCAACAAGCGGCCTCATCCATTATTCATCTGGGTAACAAACTGATAAACGAGGTAAATGAAGAGGAACAACGGCGGGGAGAATCATGCCAATGGACCAAAAGAGACATTTAGAAGGCGCTGGCACCAGCAGCATCCCGAGGAGCATAACAATGCGCGGTAAACCAGAGACACGAGGTCAAAGCCCAGCCGGTCTCCTCAATATGAGTAAGGTGTACCAGTTTGTGTCTGTAGAGAATGGGGACGTTGCAGGTGTTGCAGGAGGCATTCACATCTCTGCAGAACCAAAACACGTAGTGCCAAGTAGTCAATCAGCCACCCACCACGTACGGCAACAGACCCCCCTTCATCGCCGCAGCACCACCACAAACACAAGCGGCTTCGCCCGGTCGCAAGTTAGAGCCTCAAAACAGTTGCATCAGTCAGCCAGCGCACGTTCAGAGGGAATCAATGATATCCCAGGTCTCGCATGTCATGCCAAATTCATGCAACATGATCTGCACGAGACAGCAGGGGGATGAATTATCACCCTGTTGCTAGGGTAACACCGCGTACGCAGAAAACACCATGCCGCGGCCTGAAGAAAAAAAACGCCGATTTGTGTGATTTTTTTTTATGTCGAAAAGCCATGCTGGTGATGATAGGAAAGCAAGAAAGGATAAAGGAGTGGAAAGAGGGTTAGCAGGAGAAGGATAGAAAAAAAAATAACAGAGTGGATACAGCGATGGGAAGAGGAGCACCGGTGAGGATGCGCTGTAGACAATCTGGGTCACTGGTGTCAGAGTGTTTCTTTACACTGAAGCTGTAACACCTCATCTGTCATTCATTTCATTTCCATCCCAACGCCAAGCAAGCCATTTGCATTCTGCTAGTTGTACCTCTTCCTTTCATTCCTCCAGCATGCCACAACATTTCATGAAAGATAACCTACTGGCAATTTCTACACTGGGCACAACAACGTTTGCATCCAAAGCGAGGGGGGGGGGGGGGGTATCAGTTTTCCAATCCCACTCCTTCTTTATCCCTTCAACCAAAGTCCCAGTCTGCTTCTCAGGTTTCCAGCAACACCCCCTCCACCCCGCCCTTCTGATGATCAAATCCAGATCTCTGCCATCTGACCCTTACGAGACCTTTACTGCTCACTCCCCGGGGACCTCAGGAGAGCATTGTATGTCTCACCTCTCCACGGCAACAAATGAAGCAGGGCCTCGGTGGCTCGCCGATTCCCTGTCATTCGATCCGTGCTATCACTGCAACCAGCAGAGCCTTTGTTTTATAGATATCGCACCACTGTTAGACCGAAGCAGGGCAGAGTGCGGATCCGAGCAAGCTCCGTCAGGTTGAAAGTAACACTTTTTTTCAGATGGGCTTAAGATGAAACACGGGCTCGTTTTTTATCAATCTGCACAAATGTGAAAAGGAAGGCAGTTGTATCCTAAGACCGGGTAGCTCTACTTGTCTGGACTCATCTCTTATGGGAAGCGCAAAAAGAATTTTGAAATCCAAAATCTCTAAAAAAAAAAAAAAAAAAAAAAAAGTCTAAAACATCCACGGCTCTGAATTAAGATGTTCTCAGTATGCATCCATATTCATGAGGTTTTAAGCAGCGCTGCACAACTGTTACATCCTAGTTGCCCCACAGTGTCAGACAGAAGTAACTGTTATTTAGATTTTATTTTATTTTTTTTATGTTGGGATTAAAAGCCACTTCAGTCCTACTCATCAGACCGGTCTGTGCTGCTGTATATCGAAGGCTACCGAAGGGATAAAACAGCAAAAATGAGAATCTGACACTGGCAGAGTGCTGCGTTTGTGAAGATGAAACACTCAGTCAGACATTATTTCATTCCTTTAAATTTCTTTCCCTTTCGAAGATTGCAGTGGTTTTATTTATTTTTTTCTTGCTGGAGCCAGCAGCGATGCCTGGTTCCCCGGATTTGTCTGTTTCCATGATGTTCTTTTGTCTGTTCAGCCTTGGCGGCGGCCGGTAAAGCCAACCACACTGCAGTTTCTTTTCTTACAACACAAAGCAATGGAATCAATCAAAGTCCACGACACAGAACACCGCATGCTTTTATAAAAAGAGGAGGAACCTTTTTAGTACTGTGTCAAAATGAAATTTTTATTTTGGCTGAGAAGCTATAATCAAGTAATGAAGTCATTCTTTTCTTAATCAGGCGTATGAGTTAAGCGCCTGGGCAGGGAATCAAGAAACTTTATGATCTAAATTAAAAATGGTTTAGGACTGCTAAAGCCATTTGACCACCCTAATGTGCTGACTTTTTATTGCAGGTTTTATGTGCCAGGACAGGAGAACAAACTCAGATGAAAAGCAACACGAATAAACTTTTATGAATGGCTCAATTTAGGGCCTTAAAGATTTATGAAATCGGTAGGGCTCTTTTGAGAGAAAAAAGGAAGCTTTTCAGTAGATTTTAGACAGGTACCAAGTTGGATAAAAGAAAGAAAAACTGTTCCACACATTTCAACGGGTTTCAGTGAAGACCCATACTAAACCACTGCTGTTACCCTAATTAATGGAAATCGTATGCATAGGCCAGGGTGTTTTTTACAAATGCCTTCAAATGAGCCTTGACCATGTGGGGAGAACGTTGAATCTCTTTTTACTTGATGAACTTGAACTGAGCACAATTGTTTCACACAATTATTGAGTATTGGCTGCAATTGTCTGAAAATGGCATTGCATAATGGAAATGAAAAAGTGTGAGAATATTTATTCTAAAGTAACAAGCAGCACAAGATAATATTTTTTTTTTTATAAACAGGTATGCCAAGGAAATGATGCCCTCTCTAGTGTGCAACTCTCTTTGTACCGCGGTTCCATGGGGTCACAGTAACTAGACATATTTTTGAACAAACGGAGCTTATCATATTAAATTATTTTTATTTAATACAAAAAGCAAACATTCCTCCTACTTCTGGGAAAAAGACTTAATAATAACAAGTAATAATGTTTACTGTTGTCATATTCTTTCTAAACTAACTGGGTTGTGCTGCATGTCTTCTCCTTTCTGTCTCTACAACCCATTTCCCAAGTGCTACAAAAAAAGACTTTAAAGCACAGGAACTATGTGACAGAAAATTTTTAACGGGTCCGAATCGGTGCTTTTCTCCTAACTTGATATATCTCGTTGCTGAGGTTCTGCTGTATCACAGCTTCAATGGACTGCTGGAGTTTGAGACTCCAACTTGAGTCACACTGAAGTTGCAAAAATAAAAGGTTTCAGACTCGACTTGAACTTGTTTCGTAAAGACTAGGAGCTTGACTCGGACTCATAGTCTGAGACTCGAGTCTTAGTAACAGTTTTTATCTTGTGTAATAAAGAGTGAAAGGAAACCGGTATTTGCACTACATGTTTTTTTTTTTTTGTAAAAGGCTGAGCTTGATTATTAGCCATTATTATGAGATCTGTCCATGTTTAGCTGTAGCTTCACCGTAATGACCGGATGAATGTCTCTCTAAATGAGCAATGTAATAAATTACTTTAGATCATTTAGAAAACAAGATAAACCTAAATTACCCCCTAAATTTTCACACTGTTAAGCTAGCTGCAACATTATGAGGACACTGCCGGCTGGAAATATCAGAGTAAAAGCACTTCCTGTTCTGTTCATCAAAAATCCAAATAAAAGTGTTCAATCAAAAGTTTAAAACACTATTATTTGTAGAGCATGTCTTGTTCATCAAGTTGCAATTTAAATAATATTTACTATTTAGAACTGAGAACAAACACTTTGAATGTGGATTTAGGAAATGGTTTTCCAAAATTGTTAAATAGGCTCCAGCTCAGAGTGAGAAGAGGAAAATCCTCCAAACCAAAATTTGTGCTATATATAATGGAGTGGACAATGTGAAGACAGGGATAAACGGGTTTTCAAAAACAAAAAAAACAATGCTTAATTCATTCAGAAACATAACATTTACAGGTCTTATTTTTTTCTGTTATTTTTTAGAGCACAAAAAGCTATTTATTTCTCTAATAGGGTAAATATTACATTTGATGAATTTTCAAACAACATAAATCAGCCTTTAGCTGTGTTTTGGATGGTAAATTGAATGTAGAAAGATTAATAGATAAATGTTAAAAGACTGAAGGATAATAATGAAATAATATAGTGTAATAGTATAGGTGAACTCCTAACCTACAGTGATGCAGGGTTAGACATGACTTAGATGTCATGGATTTGATGACAAAATGTTTATTGCTGTCAGTAGAGAATTGAAGCTTGGCTTGGAAAAAATGTCTTGTGGACATCTCTGATAGAAAAAAAACCTGTTAAAATATAATGTCTGATTATTCCTGTTACGAGCTAGGATTAGCACTGGAGCACAGCTGGCTGCTGCAGGAAGCAAGAAGAAGGTTTAATTCAATGCTTCAATAGTCATGAAATGACAATTTAGGCAGCTAAAGATTGTAATGGGGGTCATTTTTATGATTACAGTCGATGTTGCTGGCTCCGTGGAGCCACGGCAATAGCTTACTAAAGCTTGGGCAGGGTAAAGGACATAATCGTTGTCGGATCTGGATGTGTTTGTGTTTTATAGCGCCTTGAGATGACATTTATTCTGAATCATGAATTCAACCGAATAATGATGGGCTAATGGCCCCTGCTTTTCTAAATCCACACTCAAAGTCTAAAGGCCAAACTTTCACTATACGCTGCAATCCATCCATCATCTACATCCTACTGGGTGGGTGGGTGTTGTGTGTGTGTGTGTGTGTGTGGGGGGGGGGGGGTTCTATCTCCAGCACTGAACTTCTTCAGTTTGGACACTACAACTTGCAAGCAGGCTGCTAGGTTTATTCCTTCATTATTTTTTGGTAGCAACCATGCTTTGAGGAGGCTGGAGATGGGTAACGTGCTCATACTGCCTCCAAATGTACCTTTGTGTGTGTGTGTGTGTGTGTGTGTGTGTGTGTGTGTGTGTGTGTGTGTGGTGGAGAAACTCTGTGATTGAAAATCTAGGACAAACCCCTTAAGTGGAGATATCGGGGAGAGGGAGAGAGAGAGATCATCAGAGCCATTACTGTGTGATAAATGATTTGCTAGCAACTGAGTTGCCCTGAGGGAAGCGTTGGGCAGAGTGGATGCATGTGTGTGGCGGGTGGGGCATTTTAAACCTGAGGCTTACTTCTATCAAGATCCCATGGCGCTTTGGTATTCTTAATGCAATCTGCTTCATTATGAGGAGGGGGGTGGGGTGGGGGGTGAACCATATCACACACCTACACAGCACTGCTCTGAATTCACACCCTGTCTTTATCTCATGATGTAGCCCCACATATAAGCTTCACGGAGCGCTTTTTTTTCTTCCTCCTTTCTTTCACAGAGAAACATAGAAAATAACACAAAATCTAACTTTTTCACCCACACGCACGCAATATCTCACATTCGCTCTCACAAGCGCTCTGCAGGCAATCACGTCTCAGGGGAAAAGGAGCTGGAGCCAGGGCCAAGCTCAGAGGAGGAGGCAAATTAGTGCAGAGTTGAAAGAGCAGAAGTGGTAGACAGAGAGAGAGAGAGAGAGAGAGAGAGAGACAGAGAGAGAGAGATGGAGAGGGGGGGGGGGGGGGTAGTGTGGGATTGGTTAGAGCGGTCCAGACCTGTAGAATAGACCTACTGTGTCAACACAGGTAGAAGAGGTGTGATGTGTGAAGATAGCAAAAGCTGGGAGAAGTGTGGCAATAAAAAAAAAGATATAGATCCATTACAAAGATTCAGGAGCAAGTAGGTAAAAAAAAAAAAAAAAAATGAGGGACTGGATGTTAAGAGTTTGAAAAAAAAAAAGGTAAATGAAAAGAAAGAGAGAAGAAAACACAGGGGAGCCGAAATGACAGCGAGGAGAGAGACTGCGAGAGGGTAATGGCTGGTGGGAGAGGTGCAGGCAGCTTCTGCCAAGATAGAGGGAGAGCCCAAGTGAGAAAAGAGGGAAAGAAATTGAGCAACATAACCCTCAAGACCCTGCTGTCTGAGGAGGAGAACGATGTGTGTGTGTGTGTGTGTGTGTGTGTGTTGGCTGATGTGAACGCTTGTCTGCAGGAGTACTGTGGTTGCGAGTGCAGCTGGCAGGTCTGAGAGTTGATGTCAAGCTCCTCGGCTCGTACGCGGCTAAGACCGGGAGGTGGGGATTTCTGGCGCGATGGGCCCCGGGGAGGGAGCTGTTCATGCTCGGGTAAAGACAGCCTGCCCGGATGCCTGGCCTCCCGGCTTCAAACTCTGGACGAATCCCATCGAGCAACATGCAGCTGGAGGAGCTCTGGCTCAAAGTCTGAGCACCGCGTCTTTGGCCAGCATACATCCTCAGGTCATGCAGCACAACGCAGACTGAATCGTGGAAATCCGGAAAAAACAGCGAGGACAAGCAACTCATTGAAGTCGCGTATAGCGTGGCCAAGTTTCATTAATTCCTGGCGTACATGTAACTCCACCTTCTATAGTTCCGATATGTGGAAGTTTTAAACAGCCGTCATCCAACGAGCGAGGAGCTAATTCAGACCCACTCGGCTGAGCTGTGAGCGCCTCTCTTATGGCAGAGGTTCTTACCCCGTTTCTGAGGTTCAGTCCAGCCTCCCTACAGAGGTATCTCATTACAGCCACTTGTAATGATGTCATTCTTTCATTCGGGATCCATAGGGAATGGGGATCGGAACAAAAGCAGAAGGGCAAATGAAGGGCTTTGCTTTCTGGTTAATCTTTTTCTTCACCATGATAGACATAACCTGAAGAAACCAGCCGATCCTCACCCAGTGCAAAGAGCAAAGATTGGACCCCGAGGTTGCCAAAGCAGACATCCTCTGACTAACAGGACTGGTGCAAGGGGCAGCCCTGGCAGAGTCTAGCTCTCATTAGAAACAAGCTTGAGTTTGTTCTGAGAATGGGGACACAATGGGAACGAGACAGTCAGGAGAGCCCTTAAAACCCACAAGGTGCCACATACTCCCTTAGAACGATCATTAATTGGGACATGGTGAGAAGGCTTCTCCAGAACCACTCGGTTCAATCGATGAGGAAACGTTACATTCATCGCAGTCACTCTACTAAAGACAACATGTTGCTGTTGAAGAAAATGATCCTAATTTACAACTGTAGGGGCAGTAGAGTAAACAGCTCCTACAACTGTAACCCGTCTCTGCACAACCAATAACGATTTTGTACCCATTTTTAATGAAGTTATTCAAAGCAAAACCATCGCTCCTTTAGGACACCTTGGTACGCCGATCATCATCCAACCCCTCTTGTCCAAGCTTAGTGCTTTTTATTTATGTTTTTCAGAACGTTATCAACTGCAGGTAGAACACTAACATTTTATAACCCCCCCCCCATTCCTTTTCATGCTGATATTTATCCAACAATACTTGGACTTATCTTTCACATCTCTATGTTATTGCAGCGTGAGAACGCTGAACACAAAACGCCCAAACAGGCAGGGCCTTATAATAAGCTGCTCTCACAGAGGCAAACTTATCCTGCGCTCTCTGAAAACGGTGACCTTTTTTTTTCTCAAATGACACAAAGCACTATGGGTCAGGGTTGTCTAAAGCAGCGATATATGAAGCTCCAATTTATTACAGCCTGAAAGGCGCAGATACCCGACCTTGGCTCAAAGCTGGATTTAGCTCTGAAACCCAAACAGCTGATGATGCAAGACGTAACTTAGAGCAAGCTTGATCATCGTCTCGGCAGAGTTTATCTCGGCTCTGTCCTGTATCCCCGGCTCAATAATCTTGACTCATCGACCACCTCTTCCTCCTTTGTCGATAAAGCACGCCGCGGCCCTTTACCTTCTGCTTCGGCTTTGTAAAGAATAAACAAAGAAAGTGACCCCCGGGGGACTGAACGAGACCCAAGAAAACGGAGGCTGATTCTGGTGATAAAGCCTCCGCAATTGGCTGAATGACGAGTCGTTTCTTTGCGCCACTTTTCCTCCTGATACTCGCAAAGAATGTTGCAGGCAGGCGTCCACCAGGACAGGATTTGAAAGGGGATCAACGAGGCGATGATTTATAGATAGACGTATTGAGATTGCTGCCGGGTTGAGGAAAGAGAAATGATTCAGTGACTCGCGCTTTAAAATGCATACCCCCCACTCCTTACACACACACACACACACACACACACCTCATTGATCCGAGGTTTACTCCTCGCATCGCTCTCCATCGTATTAATCAGCAAATCAGCTGCCTACGACGTGACAGGTAGTGCTCAAGCCAGAGAGGGAAGGCGTGAGGTGAAAAGAGTCACCGAAACAGTCCAGACTATTGAAATGAACAATTAAAGCAGTCCTTCACTGGAGGATGAACAGCTGAGGACAATCTGAATTAGAGGGAGGAAGAATTATTACCTCCATCAAACTGAGAGGGAACACAAAATAATTCACCTGGAAATCAATTTCCATCACATCTATTACCGAGCGCCGACGGAGAGGAGCGCGGGAAAGGGAGGAGAGAGAGAGAGGGAGACGCTGACCGAGAGTGACTATCATCTTCCCTTTTTATCCTTTCAGTGTTTTTCTTCCCTCTGTCCCTGACTAAACCATTTCCACGGCGGAGTGCGCTGTGGCTGCAGAGAGACATCTGTGGTCGATCGTGATAAACAGCCTGGGTCTCGCACATTTGTTGCCTCAAAAACCCCACAGAGCAGCAGGAGACAAAAGCTACTGGACAACCCCAGCCTCGTTTGCCATACATCCTGTACCGTAAACCACAAATACGGTATGTGGTAAACCTACATGAAATGCTTTTGAAAGTGGAAGGAAATATGTCTTTTTTTTTCAGAACCAAAGATATGAAAAGTGGTGTGCAACTGGACTCCAGCCCTAACGAAATGTTGAAGCCTGTCAGATTGGATGGAGAGTGCCTGTTGTTCTGGCTCCACCCCACAGTTGGGGCTGTTTATGTGGCCATTAATACTGTCTCTATTAAACAAAGGCATCCCCTAACATGACGCGGCCACTACCAAGTTCTCCTATGGAAATGGTGTGGCCTGGGTGATGTCCCTGCAGACCCCCCCCCCCCCCCCCCCCCCCCCCTCTATAGGCTATACACCCATGCTTAGTGTTTTGCACGCAGCCCCAAACTCTGGCTGAAATGATCAGTCAACAAAGAGAAGCAATACTAAAATGATGGAGGCAGATAAAAAAACATCCATCCGATGTCTATAACCGCTTCTCCTGACAGG
Source organism: Fundulus heteroclitus (assembly GCF_011125445.2). Lineage (NCBI taxonomy): Eukaryota > Metazoa > Chordata > Actinopteri > Cyprinodontiformes > Fundulidae > Fundulus > Fundulus heteroclitus. The sequence goes on from NC_046361.1 coordinate 9,000,873, forward strand.
GTGGCGGGGAAGCCAGTAACTCACAGGGCAACACAGAGAGACAAGGAGAATCAACCGTGCACATACACTCATACTTCAGGATAATTTAGAGTATTCGTGTTTTCGGAGGAGGCTGGAGAGAACCACCACATGCACAGGGAGGACATGCAAACTCCATGAAGAAAGACCAGAGGCCAGCATAGGACCCCTGACCTTTTTCCAGCAGGGCAGCAGTGTGATGCAGTAAAAACTGGAAAAATAGCCAATGAAATAAAATCTTCCTGGGCGGTGGGAAGTGAGTGCACCGGCAGTTGTAGGTCACGTGTTTCCACACTGCAAAAAGGGAGCTAAAAGCAAGTAAGATTTTCGTAAAATTTGTATATTTTCCCTTGATTTGAGCAGCTAAATAAGACTATTTGCCAATGGAATGAGAATGTCTACCCCTAAAATAAGATAATTAGACATCCTGCACCTAAAATAAGATAATTGAGATGAATTGTTCTTATTTTAAGTGCAAAGATCTTATTCTACTGGCAAATAGTCTGATTTATCAGCTCAAAGAAATTATAAATACACTAACTTCAAGAGGATTTTACCTACTTTTAGTTCCCTTTTTGCAGTGCAGGAGAGACTGTCTGCAAAAAGGGAACCAAAAGTAAGATTTTCTTAAAATGAGTGTATTTGTCCTTGAATTGAGCAGGTAAATTAGATTATCTGCCAATAGAAATAGTATGTTGATGCCTAAAATAAGATAATTAGATATACTGTACTTGAAATACGATGATGGAGATGAGCTGTTCCTATTTCAAGAGCAAAAATCTCATTCCACTGGCAGATCAATTAAACTTCCCTGCTCAAATAGGACAAATACACTCATTCTAAGAAAAATGTTCTTACTTTTACTTCCCCGTTTTTGCAGTGTGCTCCTTACGGCCTGCACTTAGATGCTCTTGGACCAACGCGTAAAAAGTCCAAGGTCGATGCAATCCTCCATGACTTCATCTCTGACTCCACCAAAACCAGACGGCAGCTGAAACTATGAGTAAACTGTGACAAACACTGAATTACATTTTAGGGCGAAGCTCTGCGACTAAAGCTAAAACGAGATTAAATTAGCCGCAGGTGTACTCTGTTTGCTGATTAGGTAACTTCCAAAGGCCGTTAGCAGTTTTTGTTTCAGGGTACGAGTGGAAGGGGTACTGAGTCCAAATGCATGCTGCAATTTGCAGGTTATTATTCGTAAAACGTTCCGCAAAACCATGTCCCATTTTCTGTCCACTTCACAAATACGGGGGCCTTTGTGTTGGTCCGTCGCATTGAATCGCAACACAATACACTGAAGTTTGTTGCTGTGAGGCAAAAAAAAAAAAAAAGGTGTGGACGTCCAGGAGTAAAAACATATTTGCAGGCAATATTGACATGACTTGCTTCTCTGATGTACGTTTTTGCAGGTTTACAGGGTACGAGGCGCTTACATGAAGAAGAAAAGAGTCTCTGCGTGAAAAAACCGGCCCTCAAAACCAAGAGACGCCCGCCACAAAGAAGGACTAACAAGGCATGAAAAACATCAGGCTGTTTTAGACGAGAAACGCTGAAATTACAGGTTCTTTGTGCTTCCCACAAGTATAAAGGGAGAACCGCAGCCCGGCGAATAGGAAGCCTCATTAGGAGGCAAACATCAAGATCTTTAAGTTACAAAATGGGAAAAAAACTAATGAGACGGGTTTTTTTGTGCTTTGCAAAGACAGTACAGCAAACCTAGGGATGTGGTTGATTCCGTTTTCTTTTTCTCAAATGAAGACAGCCTTAAGAGCTTCCCACTTATTTAGCAGGAGTAGACTGTCTGACTGAAGAGCGCGCGAAGAGAATCCGGCTTGCCGCTTGTCTGAAAGCGAAAACGCTCCTCTTTATTTTTAACAACATCATCACACGGCCCTCATTCTCCATCCGTACTTTGAATTTCTCTGTTTTTTTTTTTCTTTTTTTCCCTTTCTTCCTCCTCTGCAGGATCCTCATTATCAGCCAAGAAAAACAGTCGATGTGCTCGAGCGTGAGTACGTGTGCAGACGGGGGAGTGGAGCGAATATTACGGAGAAGAGGGGATGGAAGCGATGGGTGTCACTGAAGGAGGGACTGTCAGCATTTGTAGGTCAGCGTAAATGTTTAATGCCTTATGCTGATGAGCTCAGTCTCTCCATTTTTTGCTGTTTTTTTTTTTTCCCCCTACTGAAAGGTGCTCTCTGGTACTTCCAGTCGCCGCATACTCCGGCCCGTGCCACAGTCTGAGCTGCTGCTGATGCATTCGGCCCCGATCTCTCTGCATGCCAATTAAGCAGGTATGTGACAAGATGGCCAAAAGTGCCAATTAGGCCAATTTATCTCAGCAATGTGTGTCCCCTTATTCCATCCTTATTCCAGCCTTCCCCATCGTTCTCCCAGCTGGTGCTTCCACCTCACTCACCTCGATGGTCCTTAATGGGTTTCCATGCTTCTTTCCAGCGCTCCCATTTACCCGAATTACATCATGATATGCTGTAGTCATGCTAAGTAATGTACAGTGCCTTGCAAAGGTATTCACATCCCTTGACCGACAGAAAAGCAGTGCCTAATGGCCAAGCGGAAGAAATTTGATACATGGTTTTCAAAGCCGTGTGGCCGTTTTCATCCATTCCTAATTTGCAGTACTACCTTTTGATGGAGGCAGAGCTTCGCGTTTTGGGGGGGGTTGCGTCTCTACCAGTGTTGCTCTTCTAGACGCTTAAACCTCTGGCCCTTCTTTGCAAAACAGCTCAAACCTTTTCAGACTGGATGGGTGGCATTTGCTGATTAGTAACGTGCAAGCCTTGTCACGACTTCTGATTTGAAATCCAAATCTGGGCTTTGACTGGGCCGTTCTTCCCAATGAATATGACTTTGGCCTTAGAGCTTTTGGTTGTAGCTCTGGCTGTATATTGAGAGTTACCTCAGTCTCAGATATTCTGTAGCCTCTAAAAGTGTTTGCATCCAGAATCCCCCCCTCTAGTTGTCTCCATCCAGCTTCCCCATCAGTTCTGACCAGCTTCTCTGTGTTGATTAAAAGCCTATCCCCACAGCATGATCCTGCCAACACCATGTTTCATAGGGCAGGCGGGCTGTTCAGGTTGATGTGCAGTGTGCAGTGTCCTGCCACAGAAAGCGATTTAAATGCAGGTCAATAGTTAAATGTTGGTGTTATCTGAGGAGGACACCTTCATGTATGAGGGATTGCTGCAAAGCCATGGACAATGCAGACGACTCTCCCTGTGGCTCTCCGCTTCTCCAGGAGTATATGCTGCTTGTCGGGACTTTGAAGCAATCAACTGGTTCCCTTATATAGGACATTTTTGACCAATCTGTATAATATGATTGATTTTGACTTTGGAAAGTGCCTCGAGATGACGCGTTTCATGAATTGGCGTTATATAAATAAAATTGAATTGAATTGAATTGAATCCACATGCTAGCTGTGTTCCCTAAATGGTTCGCAGCAAACTACGAACAGGGCTTTTCTTTCTGGATTTCTTACAAAAGTGGCTTCTTTCTTGTCAATCGTCCATTAATGCTAGTTTTATGGGAGAACCAAATGTAGATAGAGCAGGCAGATGTTGCGTTCTGAGCTAGTAGAAAAGCCCAAAGAATGTAATCATTCATTAGTGTAGTCCTGTCTCAGGCAAATCCCCTGAATGACTTCTAGAAGATGTCTTGAAAGTTGCATGGGGCTTTATGTGTCAAGAAAACACAAGCCATCATCGTTTATTGGTTGGTTTAGTCTACCGCATCCCACAATGCAACGCAAACCTGGCTATGGGACGTTGAGGGACGGCTCAAAAGTTCATCATACACCTGGTACTCGTGCGGTTCGAGATCAGATCACCTTCACACCATAAGCAAATCTCTTGAGGGTTTGTTTAGAATGGTATATTACAGCATACAATGTTTTGGTCCTCCCCTGGTGCGATTGCTGTGTTCACATCTAAACAAACGAACCAGACCGAAGAGGTGGTAACGAAGCCAGAGTTTATCTCTGGCCTAAGCACCTCTGGTGTGAAAACACTCACTAATTTGATTTTTATGTGCAAAACAAACGTAAAGACTAGGGCTGGGTATCATCTAGGATGAGCCGATTCGATACGATTCTCGATACACAGCTCACGATACGATACGATTCTCGATACATAGCTCAGCTTGATTTGATTCCAATATCGATATTTATTACTTTGAATTAATGCTCAGTGATTCAATCACCAAAATCAGCCAAATATTATGTTTATGTTCTATTTATTGATCACAGACATATTAACAGGAAAATAAAGTGCATTTGCTTCAATGCATTTAACGTGTCACAGAAACCAAAAATGTGCCCAAACATCTGATTTTAGGGTCAAAGGAGCTTCTAAAATCCTGTCGGCCGTTCCACAAATTCGTCTCACTCGCTCTCCTTCGCTGTGAACTGTAATGGTTGCGCTGTAATAACGCCCCCTAGGGTCTTCGGTTCTCCACAATCACTATCAAGCTATTTCTGGATAATGTTCACCTAAACTAGTGCACTTTCACATCTCCCACAGGTGCTGGGTCCCAGGTATTAAGCGTTCACTTATATACAGTAATCTTGTAATTTATTTATTTATTTATGTTTTTTCACTTTCTTTTTTCAAATATCACATTACACATGTCAGCTTACATAATAATATATATGATTTAACAATGGCATCTAGGTGTTATTCGAGTGTATCTGTTGCTTTATGTCTGTTGGTTGTGCTGTTCTTTTTGTGTCTCTTTCCAGGTGATGGAGCAGACAAAGAAGGTTTTATCATTCTCTCCCTTTTATCTCCTCTTTCTTTCACCTCTACTCTTTTTTTTCTTCTTTCACTTTTTGTTCTTCCTTTACTCTCCCATTGTCATGTCCATATAATTTGAAATTCTCCTTGCAGGAATCATAATAAAGCTATTTACAAGCATAAATCAAGTGGAGCACTATGGCGAAAGCCGTTTGCTCCACTTGTAAAAGCAAAATCTGTCGAGCTCTATCTGGCATTGAGACATCAATTCCTATTGCCATATTGCTAGACAGGACACTGGGAAAAAAAAAAAAAAAAAAAAAAAAAAAAAAAAACGCCCCCTAGAGGTTGGGAGGTATATCGATATTGAAAGCCAGAATATCGATATTAAATCGTTTTTAAAAATATCGATATTAATCTTTATATCGATTTTTATGCACAGCCCTAGTAAAGACCATGAATTGTTTTCCCCACACTACACAATTCTACCCTTCTCTACGTCGGTTCAGCGTATAGAATAACACCAAGACACAGTGAGGTCTGTGGTTGTAACATTGGCAACATGTAGAAAAACCCTTTTTGCAAAGCACTGTATGCGTCTCTCTGTGTGTCTTCAGCATATGTAATTATTTAGCCTTGAGTACACAGCATAATTGGAAGCGTCTGATAACAACGTCGCCTTGCATGAAGCAATGAGAACATGGATTAGTGTTACATGACAGGAAATAGGGGGGGGGAATCAATTTGGTTGGCAAGGTTTAGCAAAGGAACCCCATTATGGCCTGTTTATCTTATCAATTAGGGAACCATAATATTTTTGAAATGAGAAATGGGTCTTGCCACAGGGCACAATCACCTCATAAATAAGGTAAATTGCTAAATAAATCCCCAAACCTATTTATTCAATTTGCCGTACGATGGATTATAGCTTAATTTCTGCGATAATGGGAGGAGACACTTGAGGAAATTAAAACGGAGAACTTGAAATTTCCTGAGTCGTTTCCAAATGACCCCAGAGAATCTGAGGAGAATTTATTAAAACAAAGCCGCACTCTGCCTGCCAAACACTGCCGAGCTTCTGCTTCCTATAGTAAAGGGAGGCTCAGTTTGATCAACCATCATTCTAAACAATCCTGCCGTTCTGGACGCGCTCTTTTTCTGCACGACGTCATTAAGGATTTGACGGAGGGCTGGCTGTTAATGGTCTTTAGATGTCGCTCCCACCACCTCCTGATTCTTCTCGATGGAGAACGCTTTCCAGTACGGCGAAAGGATTTTGGATCCTCACAGCTCTGTCGTGAAGCCCCATATGTTGCGTTGTTATTTTCCCAGCTCTGTCACAAACAAGCCTCCTCGCTGTTGCGGCGCGGGGCGACAAGAGCGCATGAAAGCCGACGTGTCAAACTCAAAATCCATCACTGTCACGGATGGTAATTGGGACTGAAATAGAAAAGAAAAAGCACGCTCTGTGGGCTGATTAAAGGCATCGCGTAGCCGCAGTCTGTGACTCCGAACAGCTTCTTTTTCTTTCCTTTTTTTCTTTCTTTCTTGTCGGCTTTCAAATGTACATTGTTATTTATTGTTTGGGTGTCAGAAAAGATCCATTACATGGCCTTTTAACGTGCCTGCGGTGCGCGCGGAGAGCGCCGGAGCATGTTTTGTCGCTGAGTGCTGTTTATGGGGAAAGTTCAGAACCCACACGTAGGCCTCCGGCAAACAGATCCAGACAAAACTGGATCTTTTTTACTTTTAGGGCGTGGCCTGGATTAATACAAAAAAAAAAAGGCCCCCCAGTGGGTCACACAGCCTGAGGAGAAGGTCTGTGCGACGGATGGACGGATTGGGGACGGGGAAGACTGGATCCATGGCAGGTCAGGGATAACAAAGGGGGAGCTAGAGAAGTGGTGGGAAGGTGCAGCAGATGGATGCGTGTGTTAAAGGGGTGCGTGGTACAGTAGGAAAGTAGGTTATTGCTCAATGAAACAAGAATCCGATTATGCTGGCAGGCACTTTATCTTTACAGTGCTTAGCTAAAGAAGTCATATTCCACATGCTGCATCTACAAACTTCAATGTTTGTTTGTTTTTTGGAGGGGAGGGGGCATTATGTGATTGATCAACGCGAAGTAGTGCTTTGTAGTGAGATTGTGAAGGAAGAAAAAAAAAGAAGGGCATCGGTTTCCAAAATGTTTTGCAAACAAAAATCTGAGCGAACAGGCTGCAGAGCCGCAATCGCAGCGGAGGCATGTGTCTTCCACCGTCACGGACCCGGAGATGCCGTTTGATCACCGACGTTCTCCGACGACAAGCCTCAGAGGCGTCCGCAGAACAGCTGCAGTCATGCTGAGGTTACATTTCACACAGACTTTACTCGCTAATTAGATGGACTGGATTTAATGCAGTGGTCTGACGGGGAATAGGGTCGAACGCAAATGCAGGTTTTGATTTTTTATTTTATGTGTCGCTGTTTTCATTTAGAAAAACATGGTCACTTTTCTTTTCTCTTTCACACACACACAACTCCTGAGTTGGCCTATCACACGACATCCCGATAAAATATAATGTGGAAAAGGTTTGAAGACGTGTGATGACTTGTGCAAGGCAGCCCGCCTGCCATCGTCTGATCTTCAGACGGCTCGGATCATCTGATAAAAACTGTAAGAAGTATAAAGATAGGCTTAAAGATATTAGCTGACGTCTGAATGACATTTTCCTAACTGCGCTGATAATCTGTATCTGCAACATAAAGGAGCCCCCCCCCCCTCTATGCCTCCTTCCCAAATGAATCCGCAGATAACGCCACGGCTTTTAACCCCCTCTCCCCTCGGTCCGCCACTGAAACCTCACATCGGGGCTGCTAATGGAAACATCACCCCACCTCCCTCCCATGCGGCCTCCTGTCCTGAGGAGCAAACTTGGGGGTGGTGCTGCGGGGGGAGTGGGCTCGTGTCAATATAGGAATTGTGGGTCAGGAACTCGCCGATGGTCTCTTAATCTGTAGATGGACGGGGCGGGGTGCGAGGGAGGCAAATCACACACACAAACCAGATGGGACCCCCCCCCCCTCTCCACACACACACACACACACACACACACACACAGTCTTTGCATTCAGCCACTTAACACGCCACTGGGCACGTGGATGCATGCACACCCTGACCCTTATCCATTCACTGCAGCCCCCCTGCATACAGTGAGTGCGATCATGGGTGAAAGAGATTATATTAGCATAACCTAGATATGCTAAACCCCCCCCCCCCCCCCCCCTGTATGAGTTGGCCGAGACAAATGCATTTCTCCTAGCAACAGACCCCCCCAGCTGGAGCAGACTTCCCTTTGGATGCTTAGGCACCACAAGTCAAAACAAGGCAAGAATGGAGCTCATCTGATAAATTAAAAATGAACAAGCAAGACCCCCACCCCACCCCACCCCCCAACTCCCCGCCCTCCGTCTCCTCTCTGTCTCCTTCCTTTTAACGATCAAGCTGTTGATGATGTCCTCATATTATAATATGCCTGTTTCTTCTGATAGTACACCACCCCCCACCCCCACCCACACGCCACGCCACCCTCCTCTCCCTCATTCCTCATTCCTGTCACTCACAAATGTGTTTTAGTTTCTTCTAAAGAGCAGATGCACCATAAAAAAAATAGATAAATAAATAAAAACATCATTAAACTAAAATGCCTCAGTGACGGCCCATTTTCCCCGAGCTGCTGTTTTCTGCTCACAGTATAAGTTTGAACGCTAATGTTCTGAATTTGCCGATAGTGTGGAGCACTGTGACAGGAAGAGGAAGAGGAGAAGGAGGTGAAGGTGAAGGAGGAGGAGGAGGAGAAGGAGGAAGAGGAGGAGGAGAAGGGCGAAGACAGTTCAAGGGCTGAGCTCAGATCTGAACTCTCCTGATCTGATGAGGCGACTAGGTGAAGCTAGACAAAGTTGCTCCTCCTAAAGTCAGTGTTGGTGCATTTGTGCCCCCTAGTGGATCTATTGGTCATTGCAGCTCACCGAATGATTAAAAAGGGAGGCTCTTGTGAAAATTGGGTTTTAAATGTTTATTTAAGCCAAAATGCATCATCAAATCCTACTTTGCCCCAGGCTGATAAAGCGCAGAGGTCACTTTGAGTGGTTAGAAAATGACAGATGATTAGTTGGGGGTGTTTCATCAGCATCAAGTGGTGAACCTGGAGAGATGATGGATGCTGTAGACCACCAAAGCTTAAAATTAAGCATTGCAACAATGATTTCACTTTACACACTGGATTTGTCTTCTTTTTCCTAGCCCTTCTGTGCACCCTGTTTCAAGTGGCCTCTGTGAATACATTAAAGAAGGATATGTTTGGAGTGCACAGCTCAATTGCTTAAATCACTTTGACTTGCCTAAACCAAGCTTATGTAACCAGATTCTACTAAAACAACAAATATTTACTGACCTACGCTGTCGCATTTCACAACATAAAAGGTCTTTGCAAAGACACAAGCCGAGCAAAACAAGGATTTTTTTTCTGTGTTCCCTACATCTGTCTGCTCTGCTCTCTGAACCTGAGCTGCATCTCACAAACCTGGTCCAAGCAGCGGTGAGAAAAGGAGCAGGTTCAGGCTCGGTGCTGTGCAGCTAGCAGCCATTAGATGGCGGCAGAAGCAAAGCATCGCCCTTTCTCTTTGGTCAAACAATCAGAGCCAAAGAAGAGCAGACATCTCCAGCATTAACATTAGTTATCATGTCGTGACTTTCAGCAAACGTAAAGATAAAGAAACAGAAAAGTGGATGGCAGTTTGAGCAAGCTGTCAAAATCCAATGTAATATTTTAGAAATGTTTGCTGATGTAAATAAGGACATGAAAAATCTATTCTGAGAGAGATCAATAGCTTAATCGATATGGTGCAATTACAGCACTTGATCACATGTTGTTGTAAGTTCTTGGGTCAATAGTGAATTTACATTCAGTCCTAACGTACAGTAGAGTCTGAAAACCTTCAAAGGAAACATGCAAGTAATAAAAAAAAAATCTAGATATTTCTATTGACAATGCATCAAAATTAATTATTTCCACCCTTTCCAGTCTATAAATGCATCAACCAACAGGATGTACTTTGATGCACCTTTAAAGATCAGCGCTAATCATTTAAAGGGTAAAGACAGGATTTGATTAATTATTGGGGATAATCTCGTAATTCCTTCATCTTCGGTTGGTCTGAAAATCATGAGCTCTATCAAAGAACCTGCTGAACCAGTTTGTTCCCCTTTTATGTGCTAAAGACCCAAAAAAAAAAACAACAAAAAAAAACACTGATCGGTATGTCTCTAATTACTTCACTTCTATGTGCCTCAGAGCAAAGACCACCTTGCAGATGTGCTGCTCCACTCCACTGGCATTGACAGCAGAGAACGGCAGACTTAGGCCGATGCAGCGGCAGCACAGGAGTAAGCAATAAGCTCAATACAGGTCAGAGGACTGAAGTTGGCATGTGTGTCAGGAATCCCAGAAAAGCTTGAGACAGGGAGCACATCTGGGTGTTAACGGTTCCTGCTGAGGTTGACCTAAGAGGATAGAGATTGGGCCTGGGTGGGGGGTGTAGGATCACTTCAATAAAGTCAAATAAAAGGCAGCAGGGTTTGTTTGGGTAAGAGGAAGAGAGAGAGAAAGATTTGCTCGTGATAAGGAAAAGAAAACCAAGAAAATAGCTTTGAGATAAGAGACAAGCTGCCAAAACCCAATTATCATGCCTCTGGGGAACAATCACCGCAGCTCATAAGTCAGAGTACATCACTGTCTATCAGGACGGCAGACATAAAATATTTTCCATAAATAGGGCCCAGTTCATCAATAACACTGTTGTAGGAATACCGAGCAATCTGAGCCTACAGTACCAATAAAATGCTTTCTATATAGCTAAGATAACAGAATTCAGTTGTTATGTAATAATAAACCATTTTAGATCAATGACATTATGCTCCAGCAAGGCCAGATTCAGAAAGCATCACAAAACGGTTAAAAAAAAAACGTTCTGATTTCACTGCAAGTTTTCAAAGCTGCTAAGACTGACTTTTATCTGAGCAAGCATCTTTTAAAGTCCTAATCTACAGAGACAAGCACTTTGCATTGTCTCTGTACTGAATTGTGCTATATAAATACATTTGCCTTGCCGTGCCTTGCCTAATCTGCTCTGTGATCAGATAAATAGCCTCACAAAAAGCTACGACTCAAGTCTATAGTGAGATCATATGAGAATAAGTGCAATTGCATTGCTCTAAAATGTGCGGTTCTGAAACTCTGGTATTAGTACTCTGGTGAGTACTCTTGGGCTGCTATTGGTGGAACTCAGAGGACATTTTTAAAATGAAGGTTCATAAGGAATCTTTAACTATTTACAAGGTAAACATGACCCCATTAGCTGCAGTTTGGTGATAATAAGCCCCAGAGGATGAATAACCCGATACTACTAAGAAGGAAGGGGCTCACCTCCACCCCCCATCCCATCCCAGTACATTTACATGTGGATGACATACAAACTGGCAAAAACTGTCAATACCTTGTTTATTTCTACAGGTATTGATAGATTATAAATGTACTGCACACATGATGGATTTAGAGTTGATGTCTAGAGTGAAACCTCTGTTTTTTCCTTTGTCTTTGAAATTCTGACTTTGAGTGGCCTTCCTGTTCATTTTACCAACATGGAATATGAATTTGATCTAAAATCTAATCTTTTTGTCTGTTTCCTTTGTGATAAAATAGATCAAATGTGATTATTGTACTGTTTTAACATGCCATGGCAACATGGCGGTAAGTGTCTAGTGTCTAGTGAGATGGACCCTGTCAGGAGAACCTTGGGAACCACTATACAAGACACTACTATAGACTACAAAACCGCAACACATGATGCACTAAGCATATTTTTCCCGATATACACATATTTCTAGTTTTCTTTACGGTCGGACAAACCACTTCTGATTTTGAACTACTCTGATTCTAAGACCTGTAACACCAAAAATAGAACAAGAAATTAGCAGTAGAAGATGAATGAATTTAAAGATTATGTCCATTTAGGCAACAAAGCACATGGCCATGACCTCCAACACGCTGTTGGGTGATGTATTTATAGACCAAAATAGAGTTCTGAGTTTTGTTGTATTTTATGAAAGGGACTATCGTCTGATCTTTCAGTATTTGACCTGCTGATCACCAATCAAGCCCGACCCATTGAAGTCTGGCCGACTAGAGCATCTCTACACTTTATTTTTTTAAAAGAAAGCAATTCTTTAAACATTTATCATCTCTTATCATGCTGTGATTTTGGCTTTAGGCACCGCTGAGCTGGAAGCGCAGCAGCTAGCTCACAGGTCGATCTGCCTCCACGACACCCCACACACACGCTGCTGAGAGCATCTGCTCCCTTTCTTCAGTAAAACACACCCAGGTGTAGCTGGAGGTATACACTCTCAAGCTCTCACTCACCTGTGGAAGATAAACAGCGGCGCTCTCTTTTGGAAACAAACGCTCGCGCATACCAGCCGGCAAGAAACGGCATGTGAAAGCTGCACGACCCAAAGACACTGCAGCTAATTAGCGAAGTTTAGATTTAGCGGCAGGGATAAACGCCAAGAACTGAGATAAACACTGCAGGGGAGACGGAGTGCATCATTTCTGAGGAGATCATATAAACCGTGGGCTACAGAAACCATAGGGATGCTTAAGAACAGCTCCCTTTTAAAGACGGCGGGAAGAACCGGCAGGGTGGTTCAGCAGTTCTTCCGTCTGCAGGGGAACCAGACTGTGAAGACTTGATTGACATTAGACCCAGCAGTGAAGGCGCTGCTGTTTCTTGTCGAGCATCATGGGTGTTTCGACGCCAGGAGTTCTCCAAACACTCTCCTGTATTTTCATTGGCAAAAGAACTTTGACAAAACTAATAAACCTTACTGTGGTCTCTGCCTGGTGAATTCCCCTCCGCGAGCACGTCTCTGCAACTATCCGTCCAAAGACATGCTCGCCGAAGCCGACGCCAAACCACTGAAACGTTCACAAATCATCCTGGACTCAAATCTATGCGTAATAATGTAGAAGAATAAATGACACACAGTAGATCTTCATCACATAAATCATGTAGACACTCAAATAGCTGTGGAGTTTTTTTTTCTTCGCCCCAAAAACACGGCTTCCCTCCAGATCTAACTCCAAGGAAGGCTGTCCGCCCTTCCTGCTAAATGTTCCCGACCCATCTGGGAATTTCACGGATAAGGGTCACATCAAAAAACCACTTGCGTCGTCCTTCACATTCTTCGCGTTGAGAGCATTTCAGCTCATTAGGAACTCAGGGGAAAGTCTGCCACGGAGGGTCAGGGCGGCCTTGCAGTGAAGGGAGGTTATTTCTGACAGACAGCCGCGGTCGCCACCAATTTCAGACCGGGCCCTCGGAGCGACGCCGGTGGACGCATTCTGACCTCATGGAAAGGAAGCCAAACAGGAGAGGGAGTGGGAGGGATGAGACAAGGGGGAGCTGCCACTGATAAATAGTGCATGATAACGCTCTTGGCCGCTGGTTCTCTACTCTAAAAAGGACAAAGGGATCCTCTAAAGCAGCTTGAACAAAGGGCAAGTATGACAGAAACCAATTCAAACTGGCAATATATAATTTTTTTTCTGTCATGATATAAAGCTCCATCAAGGTCAGGGATCAGTCTCTGCCTAAAGTGGATTCTGTTCATGTGTGATGGTAGGATGAAGCGAAAGCTGGACACATGGATTGGAGGCTTGTGTCCAGTAACCTGAGACCCCTCGTCTGCTGTGGAGTCAAAAAGCAAAGATCTTGATTTCCTAGTCCATCCAAGGCCAGAACCACTGACCAAAAAGATCAAAAAGGCGCATCTCACATTTGTCCAAAATAAGCTTACCCTCAAGAAAGCCCCCAAAGCAATGTAAAAGACTCATGGGCCGTTATCACAAACACTTCATAGCAGTTGTTGCCACCAAGGCTTAAAAGCCGCCCTTCATGCCACGCCCCAAAGGAGCTCTCTGTCATAATTTGGACAGCGCTAGGTAAAATTTTCCTTCTGCGTTTCTAGACTAAATAAAGAGAGAAAAAAAACACCCACCCGAACCGAACTAGCCATAAAATAATTCATGTTAGTCCGGTGTTGGGAGGGCTAGAGGTGTTCAACAGCTGTGAACTTTCTCTTCAATCTTTCCCTAAACCCCCATAGACAATCAGAGGCCAGAAGAACCATTGGTTAAAACCTTTAAAATCTTACAAGTCAATCTGACTTCTTGGAGGTAAAATATTCAGAAACAAGGATATATTTGAGTACATGTCTTAGTTTCCATTAGTGTTAGTTACCAGTTAATATGTGTCCTGTCGCCAAAAGTCCAGTGGGCAGTTAAAAAAAAGATTTATATGCATCTTATCATTTAAAATGAATGACACCAACTCTCTTGGGAACAGAGAGCATTAGAGCCCAGCTACATGTCTCAACAACCCCAGGCCCCCCACCCCCAACCTCCCTCCGACCCTGATTCTAGACTGACCTCCCAAACCAGACAGCAGATAATTGCATCCTTCTGCATTTGAAAGTCACATTAAAAGGGCTGATAAAGGAGTTCTGGCTCAGGAGGGCCAAAAGGCTCACTGGAGCGCACAAGGAGAACAACAGCTCTGTCTTTGGCCAGGGAAAGAAATTGGTATCTGCTAGATTCATTGGTAAGCCAACAAAAGATTTGCTCTCCGCTATTACCATTGTTAACGGTGTTGCTTTTGAAAGGGGCAGAAATACCTGTTTTTGTGGAAGGGGACGGCTTGAGGAATATGCCGGTGTGAAATAATGAAGCCCATCATTGACAAACTCCATGCAGCTAGGAGCAGAGTGTGCTATTCATCATCAGGGAGCAATAAGAAAACAATCCAATCTGAGGAAGGAAAGGCTTCATAGGTCCACCAAATGGTCAACTGGGACACCGAATATAAAGCAAATTGCCTATAAGGTAATCGTGAGTGTGTCGTTTTTGGCCAAATGAATGGGAAGCAGAAAAAACACAATTTACCATTTTATATACCACCGTCAAATGGTAAAAATGGAGTTGGATACTAAAGAAAATTAATTTGGTCATTGTTCTCTCGTTAAAGGGCAGAACTCGGTATTCTGCCAATGTGAGTAAAAAAGTTTTGACCCAAAACCTTCTGGTGTTTATGAGAAAGCTGAAGATTAGAATTTGTTCTATTTTTCAGTACAACAGTGGATTCAGGTACTTAAATCCAAGGTCAAACGGGATTTAGCAGGATGACTCAAGGAAGAATATAGAAATAAACCTGACAAAAAGTCTGGCGGATAAGAGATGTCCTCCCAGTACGATAGATGTGGAAAAGTTAGAGTGGGTAAACATAGCCAAGATGTGTCAGACTCACCGCAGAAGGTTGAATACTGAGATTGTATCAACATACATCAGCAAAATCAGATTTAAAGTGGTGTGAACATTTCTGCAACCAGGCTGTTGCTGCTTTTTCTCTTTTTAACATTATACCCCTCAAAAAAATTGTTTCTTCAAAGGTAAAAAATATTTTTATATGATTTGTCATTCTGGCATTTTTTTACTTTTGAGATCCACTGGACAATAAAACGGTTAAGAAAATTTGAGATAATTGAAAGCCGAAAAGTCGACCTAAAAAGGGAGATGTCCATTGTGTTGTTGGTAGCAGAAGCATGATGGAAACTACATGTTTTACTCATAGAAGTCCTGGCTTTCAGAAGAAAATGTTTCATTATCCTTTTGGAACAATAGCCGACTAAATCACAGACAGAAACAGTCAATTCATAAGAACTTGCACGTGATACAAAAGATACTTTTCTACAATTTTATGTCCTACACAAAGCGTACAACTGGTGCTACAACAATGTCTCCCTCTGCAATAGCAGAGGATCACTCTTTCGACTGAAACACCACTGATCAAACGGTGTCATTGTTTTCACCTGATTCTGCTCTGAACTATCAAAGTTTCGTCCTTCGCTCTGCGTCTTTCTGCAGGTGCTTGCTTGCAGGGTCTTTCCTGAATTAGTTCAAATAGCACCTAATGAGATCCCTGAGGAAACCCTCGCTAAGCAGGTCACACACCGCTGCTTGCACCAGAGAAATTCCTCGCCCCTCCATGCATGACCTTTGACTTCACCCCTGCCCCCTTCCTTCCAACACACTCTCGTAAAAATCAAGCAAATCATTTGAGGGTTGATGCCACACACGCACAAGCTTGTTAATGGATGACTAATGGCAAATATAGTAGACAATCTATTCATGCAAATAGAGTGCTTTTTTGTAGCACCTTCACGTACCGAAGCAGATTCATATAATTTACTGCCGTGGTAATGTACCACAATAAATTACAAACGTATTCTGCATGACTTCAGGGACAACGGTCCTTCAACTGTGTCTGCAAGCCCTAGTTTAAAGCCGGCTGGAGTTTCCAACCACATCTGTGCATCTGCTGACATGTCCTTGTGAGGATGTGTCCGTGCACAGCTCAAGAACCTAAGCCATTATCACATAGAACCAAGACCAAACACAAGCACCAATCTTCCTTCCCCACTTGCCTCACAGGGCTTTAAATTACCCTTCAGCTAAATCCTGACAAGCTTCTCCAAAAGATGGAGGCCCTAAATACACAGACCCGCAGGCACATTACAGTCCTGGGCATGTCGCTGCCCTTATTTTTTGCCTGTGTGTGGCATGGATCTCCAGGCTGCTTGTACTGACTGTCATCTGAATTTGGCCTGCATAATGAAAAACTGCCTCACAATCACCATCAGATAAGCCATTTGAACAGGTGGCAAATGCCAAATTAAGATGAATCCTAGTTAAAGACAAAAAAAAAAAAAAAAAAACATTGAGAAGGTGTCAGATTGAAGCATGTACTTACCTGCAACAATGTATTTGTGAGCTTCGGTAAGCAAAGAGAGGGAAAAGGAAGAAAAAAACGCTTGTTAGAGAAGATTAAAGAACAGAAGACTTTATTCCCCAATTCTTTTTTTAAACTTTGTAAACGAGGAACAAATAGAAAGATGCGATGTATTCATGCGTCAGTGATGGATTATTGACATGGAGCAGATGCACAAGGATCAACAGAATCTGCTAAAAAGTAAAGACATACATTTTACGCTCAGTGAATGCAACATATCGCTATTCGGTTAATTCAACTCAATTCAACTAAATTTCATTTATATAGTAATTCAATTCATGATAAATGTCATCTCAAGGCACTTTACAAAGTCAAATTCAGTCATATCATCCAGACAGACTGGTCAACTAGTTCTCTAAGGAAACCCAGCAGATTGCATCAAGTCTTGCCAAGCAGCATTCACTCCTACTGAAAGGGAGAGTCGTCTGCATTGTCCATGGCTTTGCAGCAATCCCTCATACTGAGCAAGCATGAAGCGACAGTGGAGAGGAAAACTCCCCTTTAACAGGAAGGAAAACCTCCAGTGAACGGTCATCTTCCTCGACCGACTGGGTGTTAGAGAAGACACAAAACCAGACAAAAAAAGCACAGAAGCACACATTGATCCAGGTTAGACAAATAATAACACCCTTCAGTGTGAAAGTGTTTATTGAGGGAAAAAGCCTCAGCTAGCTGCCTTTATGCTCAGTGAGGCGTTTCAAAACCAAATCAGAGGAAGCATAAAAAACTGCAAGAAAACTGCAAGAAAACTTCATGAAATGAAATTGTATTTTCAACAGAGGCCTGGGTGCTGTTCTGTCCTGCTGCCTGAAAGGGTACTATAGCAGATAAATGGAAGCTGAATGCAATATATTTTACTGATGAAGAGCCCCATTCCGTCTGATTCTGTAGCCACACCAATCGAGGTAATCTCTAATATCAGATGCTGTATACAGCTACAGTGTCAAATCGGATTATTGTGTCTGTTTTGAGTAAAAGTAAAACCCTGTTTAACCGTTGAGCTGTGTAACATTGACTGCTCACCTCGGCACATGATGTGACAACACCCTTTATAAATAATCAACCACAGCACAAAGTCTTCCCAAGTCACCTGTACAGTTATAATGAATTATTAAAAAAATGACCACAAAACAACGAATTAGAGCTCTTTCCATGTGAGTTTTGAGTTTGATTTTTAACAGGTATTGATGTGTACCAGTCCTTGACATTTTGATGTGGGCTAAAGATATACAATGTTTTTTAAAGTGAGCCGTAATCCTTCTTAGTAACATTTAGATACCTCTGTCGCATAACATGGTGTTTTTGAGAAGATTATTGATTTATTTTACATTAAAACAACTTAGTGCTAAAACAGATTGGCACAACTGGCCACAAAATGTCTAATTGAGATGCAATTAGACATATATATTTGGAAAGTATTCGGCCCCCTTGAACTTTTCGACCTTTTGCCACATTTCAGGCTTCAGACATAAAGATATAAAACTGTAATTATGAAGTGGAATGAAATTTGTGATACTTTAAACCTTTTCAGGAAAAAAAAAAACCTGAAACAACCATGCAGACCTGCTCAATTTTATTGCCAGGGCCAGCAGCAATGATACTGTGGAGATACTTTAACATCCACCTGACCCACTGCTGGCTCAACAGAATATCACTGCGGTAAAACAAACTGAATCTTTTAACATGGTCTCCCATGGCTCTGACTCTTCTATGAGCCCTGCGGATGCAGATTGACAAGCACTGTTGACAAAGCTCATCCATAAAAGATATGCAGGTCAGGCTGTGACAAGGGGACCATTTTCCAGACAATAACACAGAATCCACAGGTACCTCTATTGATTATTAACCAGGTAAAGATCTAAAAATCAGGCATTCTGTTTGTGGCCTCACTACACAAACAGCATCAGGTCAAATAACACCCTTATGCAGGAGGAAACCTTGCTCTGCAGATGTTAATATTTGTACCCATATGTTGCAAGAGAGAATAAAAACACATGATTTTAATCCTGCTCACTGGTGACACAGAAAACTAAATTCTCCCTTTTTCAAACCGCGAGGCTCCAACGAAGGTCCAGTAACCTGTAACAGTCCTGTAGTAAATCCTGCCTCCGTGAAGGTTAATATCAGGTTTTACTGTGCCTGTTTCAGAAAGGTGTCCTTTTGTCTGGTCGCTTTAGGGGCTGAAGGTTGTGGTGATGTTAAATTGGATTGTGTGACACAGACCTGTATTCTTTCACTGATATAAATCAGGTGAATATGAAGGCTCTGTGTTTGAACCGGACAACGATGGACACAAACAACAGTGGCAAAGTTAATAATTACAGCCTCTGAGAAGCTCTTGCTTCACCTCCATATTCTAGCCATGTAAACCAAACAATGGCGGTTTCTAAACAGCAGAGGCCATGTCTACTGCCATTGTTTCCCAGCTGAATGTGCCTGACCCCCTGTACAGGTGGCTTACAGACTTCCTGACAGACAGACGGCCGTTTGCGAGGCTGTCTCTGACCCTTGGACCATCAAAACTGGATCCTCATAAAGCCTGCATCCTCCATGTGGTGGCAGGGGAACACCTAAAACATGCAGGACAGTGGGTCCTAAGAACCAGGGTTGAAGACCCATGATCCAGATCATTCTTGGTAAATGTGAGACGGACCTTTGTGTTCTTTTTGGTCATCGGTGGTCTTCACCTTGGAACCTTCCCATGTCTCCTTCTTATTGTTAAATCATGAACACTGAGGTTAATTAAAGCAAACCTGCTAGGGCTTTAGATTGGATTCTGGTTTATTCTGTGACTTCCTGAATGAGTCGTTTACTCCCAAAGCCTTAGGAATGTCTTTGAGACCCTTTTCAGACTGATAGATATCAGTGAGTTTGTTTCTCATCTGCTCTTGAATTCTTTCAACCTGAACGTAATGCTTCACTTGTCACAATGTTTTAGTCCACTTTCTGTTGCCAAGAGGATTTTAATGAAGAGGTTTCTTGATTGTAAAGGTCAGCCAGTGTGGCTTGTGAAAATGGACCAGAAAAATTTGGTTAATCAAAGTTAATTTGCGAATTACCCTTTTGTCCCCTACTAAGCAAAATCATAAAAATATAATATAAAATGGCTTTTTATATTAACTCAGGTTGTATTAGTCTGATTTGGAGACAGCTCCATAAACTTTAATTTAAACCTTTTCATATTTAAGATAATGTTAAATAAGAAAATTATTTAATTAATTGTCACTTTGTGAGTCAACTCCAAACACTAATACCTATATATTATTTGGTCTTTAGAAAACTATCAGAAAAATCCATTGGGAAAAAAAAAATCAGGAAGAGATTTTTCTTTTATATGCCCCCTTAAACATTGAAATGTTCAGGTTATTGATATCATACCTGTAATTACAGGTAGAAACAGGTCTCAGACATGTTTTGAGTGTCCCCTAAACCTCCCCACTAAGTAGCAGTCCTGGTCAACTCCCATTTACCCATTCAAGGGGTGTTTTCAGCGTGTCAAACGACCACCATCCGAGTCACTATTTAACCATGAGGCGGTTTCATCAAATGTTGTTCAACCACCCAAATAACAGTCAGCAACTCCAAAGAATCTTCCTGTCGCCCGGCACAATAAGCTCTCAACCCCACAAAACAGCTGGTTTGATGGGTTTTGTCCTGGGGCGGGTGCTACCTCAGTGTCAGCTCTCCTACTTCTGTTCCGCCCTCTTGCATTTCTCTTATGGCGCCTTCTCCGCTCCTGTCCTAATCCTCATTATTCCACACTGGGGTCTTTGGGGGAGCACACAGTCTATTATCCGAAGATGAAGCTTTAGACAACTAAACGCTCTGGAGGAGTGGCTATTTATACGGGCTGAATGACGGAGAGAGAAGGAGGGAGTGTGTGTCTGGCCTGGCGTTCCCATATCACTTAGGCTAATGTGATTATGGCTGAGCGAGAGGGGGGGATTCATTTAGTTTGGATTGTGTTGGTCTTAAGTGATTCATGTCAGAGAAAGACGAGGGGGAAGGTAGAGGGACGTGTCCGGTCACAGGACTTCCTTACAAGCACACATGGATAAAAGAACGACACTGGAAGCATTTTTAGTGCCTGGTACCAAAATTAGTACGCATGGATCTGCACGCACAAATGCTCTTAAGTGGTAAGAGGTTTACCAAGCACTGCATCTCAGTACGTCTTGAACGTTTAGTTATTTTTTTTCTCTTACCGTTTAAAAAATCTTAAAATACAAAATGCTGTTTAAAATCTATAATCTGCATATCTTTTTTTCTAAAAGGCCATGTAAAGTTAGGGCAACAATTCACAAATCAGTGGACAGCTACAAATCATTGCTTAACAATCATTGCAGCCAAATTCAAAATAGAATGCATGAGAGAAAGTAATTGTTTTATGTAAAATTATCAATGACTTTGTCCATACATTTGCTACCATTCAACAAGTTCAATAAACTTCATGGTAATAAGGTTCAGACTTTTAGAAATTGGGGGGAGGGGGTATGCGGAATGCATCTGAAGCACATGTTTTCAAATTTGATGATTTTCAAAGCAAAGCATTAAGCTTACGTAGAAGTCAAAAGAAATGTCTGTAAGTTTTGTTTCCACATGCTTAATGGGAACTGAATTGAAACATGTTATGAGCAGGATTATCAACAAGTTCTATCAAACCAGAGTAAACATGCTAACATTAGCTTAGCATTTTTGCAAACTGTTTTATAGTAAAACAGGAGCAAAATGTGAGATTATTGAACTGCAGCCGTATGATTTGAGTAACATTTATGTTAACTAATATTTTTTTCCAGCTATGCGTGTCTCGTACATATGTTCTAAGAACATTTTAGTACCTTTCCTAATTTTTGTTATTCTAGTGTTAGTGTAGAGCTCCTTTTTCCCTGTGGAAAGTCCATTAATTTTCATTCTAAACATTTTTTTGGAGTTGTCTTAGCTATTATATGTCACCCTTCCAAGTTCTAAACATGTACTGAAAAATTGCAATAGATTACAGGCCTTCATCTATCAACGGCGCAGCAATGAATCTCAGTAGAGTGCTTTCTATTCACATGACAAAACAAACATGTAGCGATCAACAGTGATAATTTTAAGAATTTACTTACTAACAAGAGGTTAACTGGTTCAGAAAGTTTCAGAACATGCTAACGAAAATCCCCATTAACACAGTTATTTCTACTGGACAGTTTCAACTTTCAGGAACAAATGGAACATTTGTTGGTGTGACAGCCTGTGCTCTTGGATAGCTCTGACGAGCAGGGCCTCAAAAGTGCTTACTGTGAGTGTTGAATGGCTTTTTCCCTGCTGCCACCCACACACACATTATCTGGGAAGAGGTTGCAAATCACAGGCACTTCATTCGGGAAGATAAACTTTGTTCCAGAGCTTTGTGAGGAGTAAATGACCAAAAACCGGATAAACGGAGGTTATAAAGAGACGCAAAGAAAAGTCTCAATTTCACCATTGGAATGTTGATTTTTTTTTTTGTATACACGGTTGTTTCTACTGTCGTAAACTAAAAATGATTAACCATCTCCAAAAATCCAGTCAGAATCTGTGTTTTTATAAATGGGGTCTTTGTTTGCCATTCTGCTGCATGCTGAGTGTGGAAAAAAAAATCAAAAGACTCCCCCCTTGTGTAAGGAATAACATCCCATTCTCTACCTCACTAGAAAAGGAAGCATTTCACGGACAGGAAGAAAAATGTGTCATCCCTCCCTCCTCCTTTTCGCCTCTTTTGTATACTATCACGTACCTCCCTCAGGCTTCATGCTGCTTGTGGCTTTATCCTGGATATTCTCTGGGAAGTCAGTCTTTTACTTCCAAATCCTGCTTCCCAAACAGAACTTAAAAAAATCTACGACTATAAATTGTTGGTTCAAAGAGATGGAATCCTTACAGGGTTAACACATATTGCCCATGATCGAGTTGTACAAACTCTGCGATTCTAAGCTGATTCTAAACAGACGTCTCTGAAACACGACGCAGGAAGAGGGACAGAAGTGAGGGGAATTCTGAAGGACTTGGACTGACTTGAACATTTTCTCACAGACAGGACACTTTGGGCTGTAAAAACACCATCAGTTTCCAGCTGTGAGGTGTATAAAACCCTTTCACTGTCCCCTCCTTTTCTCAACAAGTTGAATAAATAGAGGCTGAGAAATGGGCCAGTTGGGAAGAAATAAGGGAAGGGAAGGGTTCCTTTGGTGCCTGTTTACCTCCTGCAACACATCCTTCATGAAGCCTTAATTTACGCGTTGGACTTTGCCAAACAACTGCTGACTAGAAAAATAAGCAGTACTTACTTTGCTTATTTTTCCCTTTGCTGGATTTGTCTTTGCTGACGGGAAAGTGGGATTGAGTTGATGATTTCATGCTGAGAAAGTTTTAGCATTTCAAGCCTGCATCCATGAGCATTAAGTGTTCCTGTGTTTAGAGCCTTGGAAAAGTATTCACACTGCATTTTTTTTCCCCACAATGGGACAGGGGTACATTTGAAGTGCTCTTGTCACATTTTTATGTGACAAACGCAACCTTCAAGGTATTTTCTTGGGATTTTGTGTGATGGAGTAGCTCAAAAGATCACATAAAAGGATACATGCTTTCAAAACTATTTAGATACAGAAACCTGAAAATTGCGGTGTGCATTTATACCCGGGGCCCTTTACTCTAATATCCCAAAATAAGGTCTCAGAAATTAAAAGCCCAGCTAACTGACTTCATTAGTAAACCAATTCATACTTTGTGTAATTTCTTCAAAGCATGAATACAGCTGCTCTGTGAGAGCCTTAGAGGTTAGTGAGCCTTTGGTAAAAAAAAGAAAAATGTAGCAAACTCAAAGAAACACAAGGGACAGGTCAGGGATACAGTACAAAACACTGTTAAATCCATCACCTGAAAATGGAGAGAGTCGGATAGAACTGCAAAACCAAACCACCTAAACTGACCAGACAAGGACCAGCGGTAGTGAAGTCTTCAATGGTAAGAAAAATACTTTGTGGTGCTCCTAAAATTGTTAAATTTAGGAAGAAGCTTTACCCTCCAACAGGACAATAAAGCTATAGCCAAATTAAAATCAAATGGCTTAAATCCAAGCAAATGCATCTGTTAGGCTCAATCAAACACCAGAACAAAACCCCCTGATAATTTGAAAAATTACTTGAAACCTCTTTGCAAAGAAGACTGGACCAAATGTTCATTGTTTAATTCTTCAAAGTTGGTAGATTTGCTTCTGTAATTACAGCGAGACACGGATCTACAAAGTGCTGAAGTAAGGAAGCTGAAAATGCACCCCACTTTGTGGGTTTTAAATTCTAAAAAGATGTGGGACATTGTTCAGGTCTGTTCTCGGCCTCCCCTGGTTCTTTTATCTGATAATGTGGTGTTTGCATTGTAGACTTCTGTCGTAATAAAAAGACTCTTCAAACCGTAACTATATTTTACCATATTTAATCTAAAAGGCAGAGGAATGGTTTACAGACACATCAGTGCTGACGGGCTCCTGATCGAACATGACGCAAAGGCAATGAATGTGGCAAGAGCCCCGACTGATGATTTCTTAAGCATTATAAAGAAGTCCAGGTACACACCCATGCAAGGGCTGTACGCTTCCTAACATGTCGTCAGTAAGATAATGTGTCACCACTTGGTGCTATCTGATGACCTTGTGTCCCAGACTGTCTAGGTGTGCATGCCGCTCCCAGGACTGACGTTCCACTCGTTCATCCCATTTCTACATTCTACTCATACGCCGCATTTCTAACAACACTATCTCTAATTTTTCTCCTACTTCAATGGATTGGTTTATCAAACACAATCCAGTAAAATCTATTAAAGTTTGTGGTTATAATTTGACAAAATGTCAAAAAGTACATGGTTTATGAACACTTTCACATGGCACCATTATCCATCCATCCACTTTCTAACATGCTTATCCCTATTGGGGTCATGAGGGGTGCTGGTGCATATCTCCAGCTGTCAATGGGCGAGAGGCGGGGTACACCCTGGACAGGTCACCAGTCTATCGCAGGGCAAAGGCACCATTATGTAGTTTTTTTAAAGATTATGTGCCGATGGCTTTTGGCATGTCCTGTAAATGTCCCTGTTAAAGTTAGACTCTCTAAATTGTGACCATAGTAAAACGTTTTGCCTCTAATCTCAAAGCGGCAACCACTTAAGTTTCATAATGAGCGATCTGCATATGCACCACGATTATATACAGCAGTAGATAGAAATGCAAAGAAGGCCTCCCTTCACTCAGGCAGAGTCTCCTCACAATAATGTAATTTCACGGCACGCAAATCTGCAGCTCCGGCGTGAGCCTGCCTTGATTAATTTGGTGTAGGGAGGGGACATTAGAAATCCTTCAGGCGGACATCATGATTGACAGCTAGGACAGACTGATAAAGCCATTCCTGCGAGGAGAACGGACTGATGCTCCGACAGCACGTGGCTGATGCCAGCTAGGATCCTGCATGAGAAACTGCTAATTGACCTTCACATACAGTTTGGTAAGATAAAAAGCCCCACGAAAGCGCTGATCTAACAGATTCGTGCCAGAAATTCTTCTGGATGTTTGGAAACATTTGACGCTCCAGACGCCTCCACGGCTGGTCTCTTTTCACAAGTCATCAAGGAGATAAAAGTCAAGCCCTTGTTGGGAAGGGAGTGTAAGCCTTGTTTTGAGCCAGGTTCTCCCACTCCTAGTCAGATCCTCGCTAGGAAAGAAAACTCAACAGCCTGCTGTTCACAGCCCTGTGGCTGATGACAGTACAGGGAGGCGTGAGGATGACAGATCCCACATTCCTGACATTCTGACTGTAGCTGGAGATGGCTGCCTCTCGCCTAAAACTGGGAGACATCAAGGTGAACGTACCGACCCGAGCCGTGTCCCTACAAGGCTAAAGGAAGTACGCGAGAAGTCAACTTTTACAGAGAAAACGCAGCGTCAACGCTCTACAAGACTGATACAAGCTGAAGACATCTTTTGTGATTATGTCAGTAGCAGGGTAATTAGGGGTGAGAGGAAAAAAATAAATTTAACGGAAGATGCAGACATGGAGAATTCTAAATCGATTAATAAAAATGTAGAATTTGATTATCTTAATGTGAATTTATGAGGAACACAGAGGCGGAAGCATGTAAGTGGGGCATCCACACAGTGTGTGGTGAATGCATAAGGTTATGACCAAAGAGAAATAATTACTTGGACAAGATCCACGCCATTTGTGTAATTGACAGAAAAACTTTTGAACAACAAGAAACCAGAAGGACTATATCCAACCCGGAGGTGGAAGCAAAACTGCAGCTAGTGATACTAAAGATTTCCCCCAACTTAGAGGAGGCGAAGCTAATTACCGTATTTTTCGGACTATGAGTCGCACTTTGTTTCATAGTTTGGACGACCCTGCAAATTATAGTCAGGTGCGACTTATATATCAGTTTTAAATGGTAAATCATACTGAACAACACGCACCAAGAAGTACCGTCTATAGCCTCAAGACGGTGCTCTAGGCTTGTGGAAACTTTATGCTGCTCTTGTACCGCTTATTAATTATTTGAAACATTAACTTATAGACAACAAAGTCTGAACACATGTATATATGTTGTTCAGCTCTATCAGTCTGCATTCACGCAGGGGAGCGTTGCGTGGTGAAGATCGAAGAGCCCAGAGATGTTATTGGGCTGTCCGTGAAGCTAATAACAGCTAGCGCTAGCTTACAAGTCTTCAGTTTGGTAGGATAACAAGCCTCACGAAAGCGCTGATCATCTAACAGATTCCTTCTCATTTGAAGAAATGCCTCATGGGTGTTTTAGGAGTCTGCCTTATCTAACATCCTGTAGGAGCTAGCTGTACTGCATCTTGCCATGTATTCTGGCATATTAACAAAATTGTGTTACATGGGTCTAATCATGACAAAACTGGGTATTTTGTGAACAAGCTTGTTTCATTATTGAAGCAACGTCTGATGCATTCTTGTTTTGAGTAGTGTATGTTTATTGGGATCAATAGTGCAGAGTTAAGTGTTCTGCTGTGACCGGACAGGGTATACTACTTTTCTATGAGGTAACTATCTTAATTAAGAATCAACTGATAATCTCAAGATTACATTTTATTACTCTCTGAGTGTCCCCAATTTGGTGACAACTATTCACCAAATTAGCTAGGGTGAACTTCAGAAGAGAAAAACAAGAGCAGGGTTTCCCCCAGCATATTATAAGCCTTGCAGGCTTTATCTGATTTTCAATAAACTCGAAACACTGTTAATCAAAAACATGGCGTTACTTGTAGCATTTATGAAGTCAATCAACAGAACACCAAAAAAGTTTTTTATTTGCATTATTCGGCCAATCACTAGCCAATTGATTTATGCATCAATATAATTTTCCGGTGATTAACAAATCAAATTGCTATATGCAAAGAGATTATAGAAAGTTATACACAAATATTGCTGACAATCACCACATCCAAAACTCTTATACAACCATGTCATATTTTGGTTGGTTCACCTCAATGTGATTTGTGCCAATAAAAGAACAAAAATGAATACATATTTATACTATTTTTTTCAGCAGTATTGTACATATTTAAAGCTTTCTAATATGTACCTGTCCCAGAGATCAGCCTGTGATTATTGCACTCAACATCTTGCTATGTCCAACATCACATGATTGTCATTCTGTCTGGCAGACATTAATGGTTTGCAGCACAGGGATTGGTAAAGCCATTAATACCGCTGATAAAGAAAACAAAAAAAGAACTTAACGGTATAAATTAATGACTGTTTATGGCAGAGATGCTAAACTTCAGTCAGTTCTCTTCTTGTATGATCTTAAAACACCCCAAAGGAAAGAACAAACAAACTCTAAATCCAACTTTAAGTAATTCCCCTTTCTAAAAATGACCCAAGATTCTTCCAACAGAAATAAATAAGTTATTATTAAGATGATCAAGGCTTCTCAGATGTTTGCACATGTTATTGTTCTGACCCTGACACATTCATCATGTGGATCACCACCATGAGTCCCCCTCTAAGCACAGGCTGGTCGTAGTCTTACCTCCCAATGGGTCCAACAGAGCAATTTACCCTAGCTGTTAATGTCAGCCTGTTCAAAGTCAAAAAGACACAAAGATATAAAAAATTACCAGAACCACCATAAAGTAAGGAGCCCAGCTATGCTTCCTCCTGTCGTAAATTACATCACTGATACCTCTGGCCAACACTATAACTTAAGTACATCGTGCATGTTTCACCGCCTCCACCCCAATCAGAGACACCGCCAACACTGCTGTTAGCAAAGAGCACAGATCCTTTATTGGCTCTCACAGAGAGAAGAGATGGCTTTTTTAATGTAGCCAGTTAAAAGAAAGTAAACGAATCAGAAGAAAGGTAAGAATTAGATGTTGAACGAAACAGGACCAACACCAAAGCCATAAGGATGAATCGCGGTTTATTCTTATTGGGAAAATCCCCCCAAAAATTCAAGGTGGACCAGACACATGGAATCTGAGAAATGTCTCTGGTTGCAGGGAGGAGAGAGATCTGCACAGAAGATCAATGCAGGCTGAGGGGTTTATCCAGAAGGCAGAGGACAGTGTCCGAAGAGCCCTATGGCCTTCGCTGATGACGTGTGCTAGCTCTCAGCAGAGGAGGGATATTATAATTTGATTCATCTCTGCTCACCAAAAAGGTAGAATGCTACATAAGCACAGTGACTAATGAGGAACAGCCTGATCCATTATTAAGGCAGGCTCCTATTGACGAGGACTTTTGTAACCATGGACTCATGCTAAAGAGAGAGAGAGAGAGAGAGAGAGAGAGAGAGAGAGAGAGAGAGAGAGAGAGAGAGAGAGAGAGAGAGAGAGAGAGAGAGAGAGAGAGAGAGAGAGAGAGATTTGGTTTTCTTGGCAACCCACAGCCAGAGACAAGGACAGGAGGTCGATGGTGAATAAGGGATTTAATGATGGACAGATCACAGGTAATAAAGTAAGAGACTGGAAACTGTCAAGCATTTTAACAGATTTGTACTTTTACTCGCAACAAATCAATACTGGATGTCTTTTTTCATTAAGAAATGTTAAAAAAAACAGTTTATAATTGCTAAGAATATTATTTTGCCTTTAAGTCTTTTACATCTTCTTTGAATGACTTCTACATGATTTCAACATTATTGTCACAGATATATACCAAGTAAAGCTTACGTTTCACAGTGTGTATTGTTAATACTTTTAATAAATGTAATGCGACCCTATCAGAAGTCCAGGCAACACGTCATTAATATCCATAAATGTCAGGGTCTTTAGTTATTAGACACTGTCCCCCTGTTCCTTGGTGAAAAAGAAAACTGGGATATGGACAAAGCTGCTGTCTTTGTCTCGTGTGGGCCAAGATAAAGCATCCAGTGAAAAGGTTGCCATCCATCTTCATCCCGCCTGGCATGTGCTTCAGTCACTTCCGCCCTCGGTGCAGCCTGTGTCTTTTCTGCTTGTAAGTGTGAGTTTGTGAGCGTGTGTTGTGGTTAGTAAGGTTAATGAAGTGCATCCACCTTTCTTCCTCTCCAAAATGAAAGCGACTTCATTAGGCCGCCTACGGACTCCGTGTAACTCTGTCTTCATAACACACACACACACACACACACACACACACACACACACACACACACACACACACACACACACACACACACACACACACACACTAATAAATAGCTCCATGGTTTTGGCCGGTATTATATGGCTGTGGTGGTCAACTGGCTAGGTTATTAATTGCTTAAAATAAGCCAAACAAATTATTAATATGATTTACTTTATATCTTGCTTGAATTTGAGTAAAATGATTTTCTGAGATTCATGTTGTTTATGAATGGTTTCTACACTTTTATTTGGTTTATCAAAGGTCTTTGAGGCTATAACTTGTAATTGGGGGACAATCTGAGAACCGTAAAGGGAAGAAACATGTCCCAGGGTTGATATCAGCGTCACCAATATGTCTTTGTCTTTCATCACATTTTTCTCTCCTGTTGTCCTTTTCACTCTCTTTACCACTGCCTCTTCTTTTCGCCATCCTTTCATCTCAGCCTCCCACGCATTTCAGGTCATCGGGGAAGCAATCGTCTTAAGTGCTCTGGCTGACAACGGAGAGCTGATGAGAATCCTTCCTGTGAGCGTTGGCTGGCTAAGGTAAGCTCTTCATCCGAACCGCACTGCATACAAATGTACAAATGTACAAATCTTACTTTACTCCCTCTTTTTATGGAACTTGCATTCCTTCCAACCTGTGCATAAGACAAACAATGCTCTTCTTCAACTTCAACCCGAAATCCACAAAGAAATACAGTATCAAAGCGAGAGTTAAGTTCATGACTTGGGGAGTTGATGCGAGAGCTGATGTAACCATCCGTTTCATGCTAAATCGATACTTCTTTTGATCCGATCGACCTACTTCCATTTCTAATTGGAATAAAAAGAAAGGACGTCGAACTCTTAAGTTCAGGGCTGTGTGAAAGTCTCGGTCAATCCAATCTCTTTTAAGCTGACATTCAAGAGGATATCAATATATTATGATAGAACCCACAAAGGCACAATGTTGCTGATTCGACATTCCTCTCCCACCATAATCCCGTCTCAGGGAACGCTGCTTCAGCTTTTCTGTCAGAAACAAAACGAAACGGAGGGCCAATCGAGTACCAACAAATCAGAATGTAAAAAGGAACATGATTTTAGGTCCAGGAGCAGACGAGAAGGGATTTGATTTGTTTGACTTCACATCAGCGATGCTCATTCATCTCTACAATCCAGCTGTCTAAATAGCAAAGTTCTGCAAAATGGAATCTGCTCTGAGCTTGACTTGCCTACAGGCAAGCCTGAGCACGCCCCTCCACCCCATCCTCTACAATTATGAAACATGGGAACAGAACATCTATGTAATAATAACCCCTCTGACAACTGTAGTCCACACACTTCCAAACTAATGACACATGTGACAGATTTACACTTGCAACTTGGTGAACCTTAGTTACCAGATGAGAATGTTTGAAAATCTATCTTAGAGAAGCCTTCTCCTTCACCAACGGGTGTCATTAACCCAACATTTAATGTCAGGAAACCAATTGGAGACAGAAATGACTCCATATAACTTATAACGCCATGTTTTCACTAGAAGGCACTTAAAGTAGCACATTTCCTTAAATTTAATGTACCCTCAGAGTAATTACCATAAACCCACAGAAGTATGCATTCTAACAAGAGGTGATACGTGATACTAAGAAAACCGAGAATTCTGTTTTTTGTGTAGAACTGTGTTTTAGAAAATCTGAGTTCATTCGTTTCATCAACATACTGATGTTTCCGTGCTCGGCTTTTTCTAGGTAACTAATGCCAAAAAACATTCAAAGCAATAGTTTTTGTGCTTTCACAATTAGAATGAAGCTTTCATGAAACTATTTTAATAAATCTGTTCAAGTGTATTTATTCTCTGGTTCAGGTTTGATCATTGCAGTAGGGCTGGGTATCCATTCAAATCTCAAGAATTTATTTGATTAAAAACATTGCACCCGAATTTCACGACTGTGTAGTTATGCGACGTATTAATAGTAGTATCATATTAACATTCAACAGCAAATTAATGATGTAATGTAATAGCTACTGGCGGCTATAAGGACCAAACCCTCTTCCTGAATGTTGAGAAATTTGTTTTCACAAACATGCTGTGGGGCAGAATACCCAAAAAGATCCAAGGTAGGAAAAAGAGGACATCAGAGAATATCTACAGCTGCTATTTCTATTCAGTTCAACTCAAAAATACTTTATGAAACCAAAAAGGACACTAAACTTGAACACTAACCTGCTAAGTGTTATTAAAGATATGACTTTAATAATTAAAGTCATTGTTGCCTTATTAAAAATATGACATTAAAAATTCACCTCCCAGACAGAAGCGTGAAGCCTCCTGTGATACATGTTGCGTCCATGCTTCTGACCACTAGGTGGGGCTTGCCACCTTGTTTTGTTTTTGTCCTGCTGAGGTCTCAGAGCAGAAGAAGAACTAATAAACAGACTAACGCAGTGTGCTTTACTGGTAAAAACACAATATTACAGCTCCCACATACTTGGGAGTGGCTGTGTCTACATTTCATGTGACAAATTCCCATAATTCCCACACTTTCCCACCAGGATGAAGCAGGGGGAGTGATGGTAAAGTTTTTGATTAGCTCAGCTAGTTGAGGATGTAGAGCCATTTCATTTCCAGCAGGCTCCCACCGCTCACCTGTCAGTGAGAACAGAGAGGGACTGTAACGCCGTGCGTCCTGGAGACCGCCTGCTTGGAGCAGCTCAGTGTATCAAGCTCATTGTCGCATATAAAACTGTTCGATGTGAAGACTTCTTGCCGCCGAGCAGTTTATAGTGTGACACTGCGTACGCATACGTGGTCGTAAAAACTGAGATCTGCGTGTGCCTGCCAGCGTGGACTCCGCACACTCATGTCCACGCAAGTAATGCCGGCTCACACTTTAAGTTCATATATATATTATAAATCTATGTTTAAAATCAACTTTTTTAACACAGCCCTACAGTGCAGGTATTACTACTACTGTAGTTAGTAGTTCAGATGTAATACCATTCAGTAGATAAATCTTACAGTGCTAACAAACCGTTCATATCTAGTCTGTCGGTTCGTCAACGTATGTGAATATGCCGGTGAATGGGTGAATGACGCTTTGGGGTCGTCGGATTCATTAAAGCACTGCACAAGTACGAGTCATTTACTATTTACCACAACGAAGTCCCTTCACTGTTAATGCAACCAAGTGCTTTTGCTGGCATGCACAGTCCACTTGCCCTGCAGGACAAAGACTCAAGAACGGCTTCTTATTTTCCGTCAAAATAACAGTAGATAGACAATCTCAACACTAAAGCAGTCATCTTCATATCCAAGGCACACAATAAGAGTAGCTTAAAACGGAAACTATTGCTGACAGAACTTTGCAAGACAGGCTTCAATTTTACAAATGTACAGACTTCCTGTCCAAACTATAGATAACAGAATGTCCTGAATAACAAATTAATAATGGTTAAAATAGAGTTAATGAAGAGCAGCATAGTTTTCAAACTCAGCAGCTTTGGAGGTGAGTAAAATACAGAAAATGTATTTAATAAGCATTTCATAATTAGCCGTTTTAGCTAGCTAGCTATTTTCATTCAGACTGGAAATCAACAATATTTAGCCTCGGACATTACCGTTAGCATGCTAACAGTAGTGTTGGCCTACTCTTTTGGTTAATGTCGAAGTTCAAGATTTACTGCGATACTGTGTAATTTAACAAAAACATTTTACAACCTCTGTCCTCCAGCTTTACTATTCCATGTAAAAACAAAAATCATTTCAGGAGGACTACAGAGAGGAGATCCAGACAGTAATACAACTATAATTTAAACACAGTTCAGGTTTCCAATCAGCACAGCTAAAATGTACTGTATTTAATCACCAATATACAGATCCTGGTTCCCTATCCTACTTGGAATCATAGCAGCATTAAAGGAGCTACAAGTTATACTGACACCCTGTGGCTCAAATTGGTACTACAGCTTGCCAATCACAACAACTTAATATGCCATTTTAAAATGGTGTTAAACACTTCTGAATTTTTACTAACACAGGAAAGGTATATAATGTTGTATTCTGTTATATTTCTGGTCCGCCTCCCTTACTGGCTTCCATGTTTGCAAGCTGTTGCTCTTTTAACAACATAAAATACTAAATGCTGCGCTCTGTTTTGGGAACCCTGGGAACTCTCCTATGATTGCCTCAGGAACCAGGGAGTAAACACAGGCTACACGCTGAGCCAAAGTATCTCCAGACCGTACCTCTAGGTCTGAAAGGAGAAAACGTGACTAAGACATTGTTGATGGAGAGGATTGATTGTTTATAGGGAATGTTAGTTCCATCCTGGGTGATAAATGAGAATGATTTAGCTTGATTTTACAGTAAATATTTTACTTACAGCTCATTTAAATCAATAATTATGACGTTTCATTCAAAGAGATTGGAATTAAAGCCTTATAATGTGTTTTCAAATTGAACCATGAGTATGAAAACTATCAATCAGTAAAAACAAACGCTCGTATGAAACTGATCATACTTTGTTTAAAAATAACTATAAGCAAGGTCTTCTTTACTACCTAGTGTAACATAACCTATATTGCATAAAGAAGCAAAGTTGTTTTAGATATAAATCATACGTAAAATACAATGGAAGTGTATAGAAAACAGGGTACAGGAAAATTTCTAAAAAGTCTTTTTTTTATTCTGTTATGCACACTTTGCTGCTTATAGACAAACCCAAATCATTAAAGCCTACATTTTCACCTGTTATTTAGGTAGGAAATATTTAAATCCAGGTAAAATTACTGAATCTAAATTGATTTACATAATTTTTAAGCACACAATTAATTCTAATTAGGGCTTTAATAGCCTTTTATTGCATGGCTCATTCTGTTAAATAGCTTATTTTCTCTTTGTACACACATCTCAATGAATGTCTGAAGCATTCCCCAGCCACATACCTCAGTTTGGTTTTCTTTTACACTTAAATCCCACTCAAAAACAATAGCTTTCTTTATCTAAGAAAACCCAAAGCTCATCAATTAAAGCAATCTTTGGGAGCCATAAGCAGACAACTGTGTTAGGAAACATGGCCAGCCTCCTGCATAATATAGCAGCAGAGGGATATATAATCAATGTAATTAGTTCTGGGTGGATTTAATAACATCACAGAACAGTCACGTCACGAATAAAAGATTAAAAGCTGGAATCAGCATGCTGCCTCGTATACAGAGCTTCTGATCCAGTGTTCGGCAGCCCTGCCTGAGGGTGAGACCAGGGTGTGTGTGTTTGCATGTATTTAGGTGGCTGTGCCTGTATAAGTGTGAGTCGTTCTCTTGACACTATCACCAAGGCCTGGAGCAGGTGTCCAAGCAGGCACTGTTTGATCTGGAGATTCATGTGAACAACGTTTCTAAACTGTGAGCAGCACTGATTGCTCTGGGATGGGCGAGTGTTGAGCTGCTCCTGGGTTAAACCTCCATTCATTCCCAAGTCACTGACGATTATTACTAGAGTCAGATGTTTAGGTTCATAAAAGAAATTTTAAATCAAATTTAGGGAACACATCTGATAAATGTTTTTTTTTGGAAGCTAAAACTGCAATGGAGGAAAATGCTCATGATTGTTGATGTAGGTCCCTAATTGTTCCTCGCGATAATTAGATAAAACTACTCCCACTGGATTCTTAATGGCCAGTGTACAAGACAATAAAAATTTAGAGCTGGCCCCAGGCCGAGGGCGTTTTTGCAAGCGCACAGACAGACCACAGCTTTATTTAACATCCATTAACTTTCCATTCTATCAGTCAGTAGCAGTAAAGCCAGGAATAGAAGAGATCCACTTGTCTCTGAGGGCTACACTTCCAGCTGAGAGATGAAAACACAAGACAGAGGCCACTTGGGTTAGTGCTGGGGGTCAATTCCCCAGAGTCAGCCTTCTGAATGACGATGTGATAAATATGGCCACCAGTGCAGTTGTGCTGAATGATATGAGTTACTTTGGAAGTTCACTTTTGTGGACTCTTAAAAAAATATCACAACTTTAAGTGTTGTTCTTTAGGTGTATCTATAGACATGCAGTGGTTGATGTTTTGTAGTCTGATTATTATTTCTGCCTTTTGTAAAGTTTGCATGGCAGCAGATGTCTGTGTATTTCCTTGATTCTAAATTGTCCTGACCCTGGTTGGAGGTTTTCCGACAGACTGCTAACATTTGCAAATGCTGCATGAACACTGCCTTAGGTCTTGCCTAGAAAGTAGACTTCTTTAACACCTTTTATGTTTCTTCTGATTTTTTATTTAATTTATTTAAATTTTCTTAGTGATATAAAGGCTAACTTTGAATTTACTCTGCTACATCCACATCAAATATGTGCTTTTGGTAGTGCAAACTGGTTATTTAACCGTGGTGTATTTAATGGCTAGGGAAAAAAAATTAATTTATTTTAATTGTCTGAACAATTGGACAATAGACAATTGGAACAATCACTGGTGAGGCTGATCTGATTCTGGTCTCACATCGACTGGTTGGTACACCCTAGAGGTGTAATGATATATTCAGCTCTTGACACAAGATAATACGTGATATTTGGATCATAAAAGCAAGACCATATATTATCAATATGTTAACAAACACTAAGAATCTATATTTTTGTTTTCACTAATAGAATAAAGGTTTCACTTCAGAAACAATGTTTAAAAAAAAAACTGCAATAAGTGTAGAATAGTTCAGACCCAGTTTCCCCCATGTATAAATGTTTGCATCTTTATACTTTTTATACATATCCACTGTTGATTTGTAGAAAGAGAGTCCTAGGCTCTAATTCTGGTCTGGGGTCTTTCTGCATGCATCTTCTCCCTGTGTATGCCTGCCTTTCTTTTCGGATTCTCCGACTTTCACCAACAATTCAAAAGAAGTTGGTGCAAAATGTAGGTAAATTGGCCCCTTTAAAGGAGCAATAAATAATAATGACACCTCATTTCAAAATCAGAACAACACATGAACAACAGCCTGCCACTGACAACAGCCGACGCCGTTTCCTCAATGGTCCGTTGCTGCTGTTAAACCACACTCGGTACAACAGGATAGGTATATGATGTTGTATTTTGTTCTTTTTCTGGTCCACTTCTCTTACTTGCTTCCATGTCTGCAAGCTGCAGTAAATGTGTTACTTATCATTCCTTTCAAATTGCAGAACAAATTCTAACTTTAACACAATTACTAATAGTAAGATAATGATTAGTCATCCACTGCATTAGCACATTTTTGATATTATTTGAACCTTGTTTTTTACATTTATTTATTTTTTTACCTAGCATTGGCACCTGAACAACTCAAGAACTAAATTCTGCTTTACTTCAAAATAAAAGTCTCAAACATACAGGCTGTAAGTAATCACCTACATATCCGGGGCTCATGATAATAACTAGATCAACTAGAAAAATGCCAAAGGAAGTCAGACACTTTGACCAAAAATATAAAACAATACATCTCTCCAAATGAAAAGCTGTGTTTCTACCCAATGTGCTAAGATGTGCAAACTAATAAAACCCCTGTGGCCATTATTGAAGAACTCTAAAGATATTTATTGGCTCTTACTTAACATGGAAATGAGGACTTGACAGATAAAATCTCCTTCCTCGTCCCCAGAAAATTCAATTAGTAATAACAGAAGGAAGAGGGGCGATTTGGGAGAATGGTAGAGAAGGGTGCTTGTGTGTGAGCATCATGGGTGAGGGTAATGCCCCGAAGATCTTTGAACACCCTCACACACACACAAAGCCACCGAGCCCCCGTTGCCCCAGTATTTTTTGGGCATCGGTCCAGTTCCACGTCAGCAGCTCGCCCCCATCTGCCCGACACTCTTTGGACCCAACAATGGCCACCTATGTTCCCACAGAGAGAAAAAAGGGATGCCGCGAGAGCCCTCCTTTCCAGACAAACACATCCCCTCGACAGCTTGGCCGGCTTGACAGGGTCCGCATGGAACGCTGCGTCTTGCGTGTGTTTCCCTATTCATGCACCAGATATCCAACCAACGGTGCCCTCTCCCAATATGATATGACTGGTAAGAAGAAAAAAAAAAGCAAGCAAATGAGAAAACCAGAGACACACACCTCTCTCTACACCCGCTCTTTCACAAGGTGAGAAATTTTTAATAGGCCAGCCTCAATAAAGAACACGGACAACGACACCATTGTAACCAGGGCTCGTGTTTTGTGTGGACCTGTAGGAGCAGGATACCAACGTGCCCTGTTACAAGTCACATTTTTGGGCTGAGGAACAGACGCAAAAGCAAAGCCGGGAGGGTTTGAAAAAGACATGAAGTGAAATTCAGGTCAGGATTGCTCTCCAGCAGCCATCTGGTGAAGGCATTTTCTAACTTGACGGGTTATGTTACATGCTAAGAGCCCACAGGAGGGACAATAGAGAAATTACAGCCCATCGATCAGCTCAAACAAACAGGCTGGCTGCTTTGTGGCGTTGCCAGCATCGAAATTAAACCATCATGCAGTAGAATAACTGTAATATACAACATTAAGCTGTTATGCAGTTCCTTAGCATTACTTTTTTTTGGAAGCCCTCGAGGGAGTTGAGGGGTCAGAGCATGCCACAGATCAGCAGAGAGGTTGGCATCTCACTCAAGGACACTTCAGTCGACAGGAAGATTTAAAGCCCTGAACATCTTTTCAAGATGTCATGCCACTAAGTATTTCAACACAACCAAGGAGTCTCGACTACCACATATTTACTATGTGCTGAAAGCAATGAGAGGCATAGATGGAGACAGCTGCATGACATCCTACTCAGTTATAAATCCAAAACTCGTTTGTAGATATTCACTGAGGCGAAAGGACAACAGTTTTTAGAGATGCCTTGGGGTTTAAGAATTCCATGGTCAATACATTTAAAATGTGTTATATTTATTAAGTAATTTTCAAGTTAGAGAAGCATCTAAACTTCTAAGAAGCCTTTTGAATCTGTTCCCTATTAATTAGTTTCATGATAGCTATCATTAAATATAGCACTTTGCAAAGTATTACTGCCAAATGAACTCATTTTATTCTTTCATGGTAAAACAATTAACTTTAATTCATTTTAAAATAAATGTAGAAAAACCTAAAAAGTGTGGCCTTTGTATTAAGCTCCCCTGAGGCATTACTTTATTGAAGACTTAGACTTAGAGACTTAGACAACTTTATTTGTCATTTTGTATGCAGAGAGTGCGTACAGAACGAAATTCCGTTGCATACATCTTGTAAATTGCAGTGAAATTGGGTTACAGTACCCGTACAGAACCATGGTACAGAACCATTTGATTGAACAGCCCCCTTCGAGTTGCACTACGCAACGCTCCATTGCGAGAATGCATCCAGAGATGCAGCAAAGTGACACACGAGCTTGTAATCCACACTTTTCAGATTTTTATCAGGTAAAAAATAAATACATCTAAAAACCATTTTCATTGTCAACCACAGTGGAGGCATCCAGTACCATCAGCCCACATGAGCAGGGATTAAACATGTATTGAAAAGGAATGGATGGATGAATGTCTGTTGGTCTGTGACAAAATGATACAGAAAGGTTCAAGGAGTCTCATTACTTCAGCAGAGCACAGGAAAAATTCAAACTGCACCTTGAGCCTTAACTGCAATGGCCTCGTTTACTCTAAACACGTGGGACCAGATGCACGTCGACCCCAGAGTTCAACAAAAGGGGATTTTTTTTGGAGGCTTCTGCATTTTCAGCGGGACCTGATGTAAGCACTCAGATTTGTTAAAGCACAATTCATAGGAGACTTGCTTGGATTGCATCAGATGTCACAGGTGCGGCTGATAAAGGGGGAACTGGGGGCATAGAACAGCTTGCTTTCCATTCTAAAGCATGTAAATGCATTTTTCTAGCTTGTAAAACAGATGTGTTTTGACAGTTGTTATGCATTGTTAATAGCTTTCCCCAAACTGTTGTGACAAAGCTAACCTTTATGGCAAGCTGTTTTACTCACATTGCAGCTGTTCATTGACCCACAAATTAAGGAAAAAATCACATGAAATTACATCTCCGTCACAAAAAAAAAAAATGGCAAGTGCCCCATTGTACGACAGTTGATGCACGGGACGCCAGGTGGTGTAAAATGGCGTTAGCTGGTGTCCATTAGGCCACCTGATGTAAAATACTGCACTTGGCGGTTTTTCACATGTCTTATGCTAATATATGGCAGTGAGCCAACCCTGATACCTCCACATTCTACAGATTCAATGCTAGTTCAAGCAATCAGCTCTCTGTAGAGACAAATAAGATAATTTTCTACTTTTCTTTTACCATAGTTTGCACATCAGCAAACAGGAGTAAAAGTCTTGCCATACACAACCCACAAAAAAAAAAAAAACGTGTAAAGGCATTTCATTGCTGGAGAAGATCTCTAGCTGAACACATGCTGACAAAAACAACTCAGACCAAGTTAGTGACAAAAATCTCGTGGCTACTGTAATGCAGTGTTCACTGACTTTGTCTTCCTAAGTCTTTGTCATTATTAAATAAATAGTA
The DNA here is from genome assembly GCF_011125445.2 of Fundulus heteroclitus. NCBI lineage: Eukaryota > Metazoa > Chordata > Actinopteri > Cyprinodontiformes > Fundulidae > Fundulus > Fundulus heteroclitus. The sequence continues at coordinate 9,040,743 of NC_046361.1, forward strand.
TTATTTTCAACGTTTCTGGCAATGTCTGAAATACTCTGATTGAGTAATGCTGACCTAAATACTGCAGAGTAAGAAAACAATCAGAAGGATAATTTTATTGCATAAGCTTGTCTTGAATCTACTTGTTGCACGAATGTAACATTATAGCTGTATTAGAACAACTATATGTGAATAAAGGAATGGATACAAACAACTAAAGACCTTAAATTCACATCCATGTCCTGGTGGTTAATTGTTAAGCTACGCCCATTAGGCAAATGATGATTATTGTCTGCTCATAATTAGACTATTACTCTATCATTAAAATGACATTAGAAGCCCATGCTGTGTGGAGAGCAGTCAGACACAAACACATTTGAGGCACACTCGAGAAAAATCTGCATACACCCATTGAAAGAAGCAGGTGGGTTTCTGGGAATTAAATAAAACTCCATGCGTTGAAAACGAATGCATTGCAATAATTACGATACCAGATCACGCAGATAACAGAGCTGGCAGTGTGGGACCACTGGTGGCCCAACGTCAGTAGGGTGTGGCAACCTTTCAGGGCTGAATGCAAACATGAGATTCAGAGTAAATCAGACTCAAACACCCTGTGTAGACTCTGAACGTTGGTGTACACTGAAGCGGAAGCTAAAGCTGCCAAGGCTCAGATGTGACTGCAGAGTTGACTGACGTGAGTAAATGTCCTTATTAATACTATTATAATATTAATAGCAATGCTCTTCTTAGCCTCTACAGTCTTAAGTAGAAACAAAATTAGAAATAGATCGATCGATTGATTGATTGGTTCTTACCTTGATGCTGTGTCCCTGTTTCTGTTCATGAATGGGAATTTTCATTCTGCTTGATGTTTTCATATGAGGCTCTTAGAGTTGCTGTAGATGGGTTTGATTAATTAATAACGGTTGGCCATCGATCACGCCGAGCTGCCGCTTTACCACGAGGGATTGCAGAGGGGTCAGACTAGGTCCGGCATTATTTATTAGAGATTTAGTAGTCGCCATCTAGCTTTCTGATAGTTCTGCGGTACAACCTGTAGATAACGGCACATTTGTTTATATCTGCTAATCGCGCCCGTTGGAGGATTATATTTAGGCTCAAAAAGGGCTATCAAAACACTATCAGGATGGATGTTTGGTGTATATAACCTTATTTTATCATGATCAAACGGTTTTTGGTGTTCTCTTTAATAAGCATATAATGTGGCTATGTACCTTTAAAGATCCTTCTGATCAGCACTGGGTTAAAGTCGATTGGCCATGCTGGTTGTGCACATTTGATTAGGCAAAGACTGCTAGGCATACATGCTTTCTTGTTGAACGACTTTATTGGGGTCTTCTCTCAGGAATAGTTGGACATACAAACACCAAGCTATCTAGCTACTCCAAATCTGCATCAGAGGCATCTCGTAGTCACATTCAATGGTTCCCCGCACCATGATGTGGTGTCAGCGTTCTCAGGACCGGTCATGAGACCACATTTTCAAAGTCTTGACCTTAACTACATTTGTACTCGGTCTTGGCTGAGTCTTGGACATGTTAGACTTTTGATTTTCCCTGAGGGCCAGGAAAGACAACACCTGCAACACCCTTTTTATTTTACTGCATTCAAATGTAACCAACAAAGTTCTTTACTTTGAACGTTTCAACACTTCCACATTTGTGCCTATTCATGATGAAAAGATTAAAGTGATAAGGAAACATGACGGACAAATATTTTCTGGTGCTAACTTATGGATAATCTTCTAACACTATTGCTTGCACTACCTGCCTGCAGCTAATTCTAAATCTGTTAACGTTTAGCTCGATGTATGCACTCTGGAGGGAACTCTGGTTTGTGTATTTAATTTCTTTACCAGCTTGTCAGATTTACTGGACAAGTGGCATATAGTTGAGATTCTGCTGATGTACAAGTTTGGATTTACCTAAATGTTGTGGCAGTGGACCTAACTGAAGATTTTAGGTGTACTAGTGGAATCAGCGTATGAATGCTGCTACCATGCCAGCGGTAAACAAATTAACATAACCATTTCCTACTCATCCTCCACCCTTTGGCATCGCCATATGCACAAAATGTAATCATTAATGTTAATGCAAGACTGAGAATCACAACCGACCGTGACAGTTCATGCTTTGCAGTTACAACACCAACCAAACCTAAGCTGTTTCTACTCTAGAGTTAATGGCAATCAGTACCTTGGACATAAAACCCAAACTGCTAGACCTCTAGACACATATTAAGACGACACAGGATGTAAAAAAATCCATTACCTTAATTTAGTTGTCAGCAGCACATGATTTGGGGTTATATAATGCTTGGTAGGAATCTTGGCAATACTTGTTTGGTATGGTTCATTTGGGTGTGTTGAACATCCATAATGCACATGCTTACCCCAGGTCACTACCAATCCCAAAATCTTGCAGCTGAGAACATCCTTCAACCTATGTGCATTACCCGCCAGGGTACTGCATGATACAGGTACCTAATGTTGAGGTTCACTGTATAAGCCCACAAATGAACCCCCAATCAAACTCAATCTAGTGCCAGTAATGCTTCTGATGTGTATAGGAGGCATAATATGGGTCCGGGGATCGGCCACAACTACAACTGCTCGGAAGATATTGCTTGACTTGTAGATGCTATTTATGCGATTTGACAATGTGGCATCTCCTTGCAAACTGAATCACTAATATACTCATCACTTATTGTTCTCTCTACCCAATTAAGTCCAAATCTGGCCTTTCTTTCTGGATGCCCAAGTTTTCTTTTTCCTCAGCAAGTGTAGTACAGATACATGCTTAAAGCATCAGAGAAAGAGAACAACAAAGAGAGAGGAATGTAGGCACAGGTTGATACAAGATCGACCTGATACTTGTATAAACCTGTTTCATCTTTTCTCCATAGGTGTCTGCATCTCGAGAGCTGCATCGTTTTTGGCTGACATCTCATCCCTCTACAAAGGTGTGCTTTTCATTTTCCTTTCCCCAGTGACTTAAAGACATACACACTTTAACAGCTTTGAAGGACTCCTTACACTCCGCCGTTTTCTCATTTAGCTGTGAACCGAGGAAGGTGCTCTGGGAAAATGCCAGAGAAGCCCCATGTCGGAAGTCACTTATGCTGGGAGTGTGTTTGTCATAGTTAGTGTGTGTGTGTGTGTGCGTGTGCATGCGTGTGTGTCTCAGGAGGACCAGTCCTTATGGGTGACTGGGCATGATTGGACTAGAGCTGTCACATGGAAGGGCTCAAGTTGCACAAAGTCTCATACACAGACCCACACATGCTGCAAAATAAGTGGGTGTCCCAGAGTGGTCTGTCGGTGTGTGGGATCCATGATGCACACCGGCTCACAGGAATTTAGCACTTTCTGCAGATGCATGGACAAAAAAAAGCTCATCATGTTATGCGTTATGTTATGCAGGGAGCAACATTAAAATGTTTTCATGAGCTTGGCACTTCAGAATACAATGACAGCCATAAAATACTGCAGTATAAGTCTGCATGCCATAATAAGACTTTTTGTGTGAATACCGTCTATTGTTTGTGTCTCAGTTCCTGCTAGAATGGTCACCTGCTCTTTTCTTTTGATGTTCTAATTACGGTTGAAACATTACTGAGTTAGCAACAATTTTTTCGAATAGAAAGGTTTTATCGGGAACCCCGACAGTTTCGCTTCCCGGTGTATTTCCCCATCTCACCAACGCGGATATACGTCACGTTTATGTCGGGCGCACATCCGCTCTGGGGTTAGTTTTCCACATTCAGAATAACATCAGCCTGACAGGCATTTATATGCACGGTCGGATTATTAATCAGCATAAAATGTCTTTCTCATTCAGATTACAATTTCATTCTGATTGAGTTTAATCACGATAATATTCCAATTGGCTGGTTTCATTCTAATAGTGCTATAAAGTATCTCACGTCAGAAGATCACGCTACACTCTCAGTGAAATACAACTGGGACATGTGGCTGAGGTAAACATTTCAGGTCTGGGGAGACATGCATTTTGGCCTCTTTATATAGATATTCCATCAGACCTTCCTAATTTCCAGCAGATCATGTCCAGGAGTGTGTACAAGGTATTCGCTAAGTCTCAGGAAAGACGGAGGCTAAATTTGATGGGTGTAAACTTAAGCAGACAGCTGAAGGAGTCATATTAAAAGCTTCCTCCCCTACTAAATGTTATGAAGGAGACCATGTGGGTTATTCGCTGAGTGACAACAGGACCGCCCACTTTTACAGGCACCACCATGAGGCGTGACCACTCCTGACAGGTGTTTTGTCCCACTCATAGCAGCAAGATGTGGCTATTGTAGAGGCCACCTCCAATGAAAAGCCTGAAGAAATCCCACATCAAACTGGCTGGGCAGCTCTGCTGCCCCCATCAAACATGGTAGTTTCTGCCTTTACAAACCACCACAACTCGCCATCAATCAGTCAGTGAGTCGGTGTTACAATGAAGGATACAACAAAAAAAAAGCACTGAATGGAGCCGCAAAACATCAAAGCCACACAACCATCTCTGGCTCGGTGTTTTGTACGTCTTTTGGTTTCAGGTGTTTTTAGTCCCAAAAGCAGCTTGAATTCACAAGACGGGTTGGAAATTTAAGCTGCAGAAATCTTCTCTGAGCCTCAAAAAGGCGGCATTAAAATCCTATTACATCGCACAAAGCCTCCACTGTTTCTCAATAATGCTACAGTACACTATAACAGGGCTTTTTCTTTGTGTTTGGAAGTCAGAACGTCTGAGTTTAAAGTCAGAAATATAACAAGAACACTCCCCAAAGTCGAAGTTCCATCTGGGAAAAACGGAGCTGACATGTCCTGAGGTCTGCTATCCAACATGGCTGCCATACATCTACATGGCTAAAGTTTCATGTATAAACAGCTTCTCCACACGTCATCTTTTACCTCATTGATTCATTGTGTCATATACACTCACTGACCTACATATTTAGACGAATATATACATTCTCCAAATATCCAAACCAGGGTGCTTTGTACTGCACCTGACTATGACGGTATAGCAGCTGGAGCTCAAAGTACCAGGGGTTTGACTAACTGCTCAAACAGGAAGGGAAGGGCCCTGCGTGGGTAACACATGAAAGAACAGATCCATCATCTGGGAGCATTAATGACAGACTTTGGCCTTTGTTTTGACTGAGGAGAGCTTTCAATACACTCTGAAAAAAAAAAAAAACACCATTCTGGGACCTCTCTTGATAACAGCACTGATTTCTCTGACAAACTCTGGTTGTTTTTCCTGCTGATCTCTGATGTAAACATCAGTGGGGGACACGATCCCGACAAAGCTCAAAGACAAAAACTTTGTCCTTTGATGGCCCATTCAGCCCATACACAAAAGGTGTGCTCTTTATCCACAGTTAGCTCAATAAAAGGCCAGACAGTTCAAGTGCTACGGAGCTAGACTGAGGATCTGGGCTTTCACTCAACGGTATATCATAAAAAACTGCAATTTCTACTAAAAGGTCAGACTGAGATCAGGGTTTTATTTTCAATAATGACGTTGTGGAGTCTACAAAATACACAGTAATTATCAAAGCAGGAGAGGACTTTTGCAAATTATTGTGGAGTTTAGGAGTATATCTGGAACTTGAAAATGAAAAACAAGTGCAAGGGATGGATGGATGGATGGATGGATGGATGGATGGATGGATGGATGGATGGATGGATGGATGGATGGATGGATGGATGGATGGATGGATGGATGGATGGATGGATGGATGGATGGAGCAGACACGTTTACTTCCAATTCTCCTGAGCCCAATTTTTTTTTCCTGCAGATCCCACGGCACTTCTGGTTATGAAAGGCATGAGGGGGAAGTTGGCACATGTGGTTTTGGGGGGAAAAAAAGAACATGGCCGTTATGACAGGGAGAGAAAGATTAAAGTAAAGGGAGAGGTCTTACCTGGTAGGGTGTTGGCAGGACAGAGGAGGAGGCAGCACATGAAAGAGAGAGAGAGAAAAAAGCACATTAGACTCTGCTTGCTAAGCTGTAAGCCTTATATCAGCACATCTGCAGAGCCTATAGTCATCACACACATACAGTTCTGTCTAGACAGAAATACCTATGGGTTTTGTTTTTTTCCCTGTGTCCATAATGGACACTTGCGGTAAAAGGTCTTCCATCGTACCACCGTGCACTTTGAGTCAAGACACGGGTCAAAAATCATCAATCACACTCACTTTTAACAGCAAAGATCCATCCATACGTTCAGACTGCCACTGTAGGAATGCCTCCCACTGGATCACCACCAAACTGCATTAAGGCCTCTCCCCTGGTGCCGCTAAATAAATAAGCATTGATCTTTCTTGCAATCGTTATCCCATTATAGCTGATGTTGTTGGATTTGTTCAGTCTTCAGACACTTGTATGTCATTTATAAAAGATGCAACATCCCCACAGATAAAAAAACAAACAAAACATTTTTTTATGTGAATCTCACATTGAGTCACTGGCCTTCTGAGATCTTAAAAAAACAGTACGGTAGAAATCACAAAATTATTTGAAGTGACAATATTGTGCTTTTTGGCATGGGTCAGTTAGTGGGATCAAGGTACAGCAAGCTCTTAAAAGGTACAGTGCAAAGTGCCAGAGTAACAGGGAAAATTGAGCATTGCAGCAATTGCCCCTCCCCCACATATTGCTCACTGGAATTGGAACCCAGGGCCTTTTTGCTACAAGGCACCAGTGCTAAAAACTGAGCCCCCATGAACAGTTTAACTTGTTTGGTCTGGATGTGTGCCTCCTACCGAGCTTAAAAACATTATTATCATGTGTTTAGTAAAACAAGATGACATATACTAAAAGGAAACAGATTAGAACATTTTTGGATGTGTATTATTCCACCAACGTTCCTACTGGACAGGGAAACTATCAGCTGTTGCTCTGCAAAAACTAGATCTTTAGCTATTGCTACTCTCTGGCAGTGCTGTGACAACCACTGAAATATTTATACCCAACAGGCTTCAGCTGCCATTATGCAGAAGCTATAGTGGTAACCTTGCTTTATTATCCATATTTCAAAAACGTCTTTGACTGTTCTGTAAACCTGAGCCGAGCTCTGTGACTCAGAATATGAATGAGCGCTGAGAAAAAAACAGATACACCGCAAAGATCTGATAAGACTTCAAAGCAGGCATTGGGGAAAAATATGATAGTGATACAACAGAAAACAAATGTTCTGAATGTAAGCTTTGGAGCTTAACCTGAGACCTTGGATTAACAAAGCCTGATTTATCTGTCTTGAGTAATTGCGAACATAAACCTGGAGCTCAGATCATGTGCTTCAACTAAAAGCTGTGACTCGTGATAAAGATTGTAGTTTTTCTGTGACGACGTCCGTGCCGGTCGTCACAGAGCCTGGAGGACCTTTATCTTTTTTGAAAATGCTCCCCAAGTGATGATGGTATAAGGGAGGGATGTGAGGAAGGAGGAGAGCCGAAATGCTAAAAGAAGCTCTAGTTTATCGTGTATCCTGGTGCCTTGATCAGGAGATACCTGGCAGAGGTAAAGGAGGGCTAGACTAAACACTACTGCTGTCCTGATCCCATTCTCCATCACAGGCAGGAGTGACTTTCATTTCTAACCATCTGAGGGTCACAGGAGCAGCGAAGAAACCTGGCTGGTCCACAACACCACCCCCCACCCTCCAATGTGTGTGTCAGTTTTAAGTCAGGGACCCTTGGAATTGTCCTAACATTTTTTTAAGTAAGTTTAAGCTCTGGGCTTTGTTACTTTTCACCACACTTTCATTAACCCGGTTCATTTTCAGTAAAATGTTCTTGTGTGTCCTTTGTTCTACTCAAGATCTTTGGCCTGGTTTGGTATCCAGTCCTTGCTTGCCTTATCCTCTCGTCTGTTCTGGATTCTGAATACCTGCTTCACCCTGCCTAGAAACTACAAATAGAAGTTGTTCGTGTAAATAATGCAACTCTTTCCTACACAAGTCAACAATGCTCTGATTCCCATGAAAGATACTGTATCTGTGCAAAGATGGGATAAAGCCCCTATCCCGCCCGTCCTGCAGCTGTGACACAGTTTGACTCAGCACTCACAAACACACACACTTTACACCATATTCATACATTAAAAAAACTTATATAATTGCCAAGAACACTGCAGCAGTAAGAGTAATCAAGTTCCCGAGCAATCTTCATTACACAGAGAGCACTCAGCTTTATTGAGATGCAGTGAGTCGGGGTGTCCAGCGTACACAGGATTTATTGATTGCACTTAATGCAATGAGCATGCGGGATCCACTGCAACGATTTTATTAGATTTTTTTTTTTTCCTCTTTACAGCCATGCAGCCGGTGGGGTACTTGACTGCAGATAGAGATCAGGGCCTCAACGCAGACAAATATCAGCGTAAGGACAACAGGAAAAGCTGACAATCTACTCCATAAACCAACCTTGGTGCTCTCATCTAAACCAGACAGAGCAGTTACAACTTTATGTGACTCAGGGTTTGTTGGGGGGGGGGTTTCTGATGATTTGTGCCTGCTACAGTAAATGCTCTTGCTGGGACTCATTTGAGAAAGATTCCTTGAAGGGTAACAAATTAATGATACTTTATACTGGTAATGAATTAAGTATATTTAAAAAGGATAATTTCATGTAATGAAAATTAGTTGAACTGTAAACGTGTTAAGTCTTGAGTTGTTTCTGCTTGACGATGATATATTCCGGTGATGTGTGTTGTTTCTTTCTTTTTTGTGATTATGAATCTAAAGTCCAATTAACAGGAAAAAAACATCCCAGAAACATAGGTCAGTACATCCCAAATTGGAAAATCAGGAGATGGAAATGCTCCACATTAGAGCCAATTTGGTCACACATGCAACAAAATCAACTGCATCAAACTTTTTTTTCTGATTGCACAGATGATCTTTTGCTTTTCTCTTTAAATTGCATGAGTGGAAAAACCAATAAAAAGCACAGAAAGGGCCAATCTTTACCTCTGACAGGATCTCATCATCAGGTACAAGTGTTCAGAAACATGTTGGTTATTTTGTTTCTTGAGATTTTGTGCATTTATAGCTTGCTCTCCTTCCCCCAGACTCGGATAGGCAACATAGGGGAGTGAAGTGCTTCTTTGAGATGTGAGGGTTTTTAGTTACACAGAACAGAAGGTGGACTGGGAAACTAAACCAATGTTGCTGGTGCCTCAAAAAATCAAAATCACATTTCTACACTTCTGGTCACTGAACCTATCTCACATCAGTAGTTCTCATTTTTCTGATGTAACCCCCTTTGAAGAATGAAAAAAGTTCAGGTCCCCTCATCCCCCAACAAAGTGGGTAAAAAATAGTTATTTTATTGTCTCTCCTGATGCGTTGACGCTGTAGCTCTGAAAAAAAGAGCCATTTTATAACAGTGACAAACATTTTATAACAACTGTTGTTGTTATAACAACAGCTACATTTGTTCAATATTGCTACATTTTATAAATGTTATAACAATGACAAGGTATAAAACATTTTGAGTCCAACACGAAAATACAGTCAAAACAAAGGATGAAAGGAAAGTGTATGCTGCCTTGTGTATGGATAAGCGTATTGGAAAATGGATAGATGGATAGATTTTTTATTATTTTTTGTCTATGAAAAAGCTTATTAATACAGCCTGGGTCACAAATGTACGAAAAAACAACACCATGGCTTAAAAAAAAAAAACCTAGAGGAAACGCTGTCAGGGGGTTTTGTTTGTGTCTTTGACTACATAACAGCGCCACCAATGGGCCCAGCATACCTACTACAACCTTTTCAGCTGTGCTGCGTCCTCTCGTGTAGATATTGTTTATGAAAATCTGCTGAGTTTGTCTCCGTGTGGACAAGGCCTTAATCTGATACCAGACCCATTCTGCTCATAATGGACCCAGGGGACCATCTCTGGTAAGCATGCTGTATGGAACAGTTCATGGATTCACAATTTTTGGATAAATGTCATCAAGAACCTTGAATAACTCATTCAACTACCAGATAAAGGCGTTGTCCATCTACAAAACATTGATTCTGATCCTAATCTTACTGGAGACCAACAGAAAGAATAGGTAGCTAGCAGGCTAGCTGATGCTAAAAATACTGTTCTTGAACATGAGAAGCCTCCTCCTGATGTCTCAATAGTTGATTGGCTGTAAAGCTACCTCAGCACTGCCCTCATGGAGTTATCTTCATCTTGAACTAATGGTGCCAAGGTCAATGTGGCTCTGATCAACTTAATATCACATATAGAAAACAATACAGATCACAGTAAAATGTCAGACGAGGCAGGATCATGGATGGTGAAGGATAGAGCAGAATGGGATTAAGGGGAGAAGGATAGAGTGGGAGATTTAAAAATCACCATAGTTTTCCATTCTTTTGTTGAAAAGATTATGAATGAATGAACGTATTTTGTTGCCAAGTAGGACCCAAACACAAGCAAGGGGCAGGCAAAATAATGGGAAAATGGATGTTTAATAACAAAAAGATGAACAAACTGACCTAAACTGAAGATCAGGCAAAGGTTGGGGTATAAAAACAGAAGAAAGGAACTCACATGACCCTGGGTGATAGAAACAGGAGGATCTGACAATGACTGGAAAACAAGGGGAGCTTAGATACACAGGATGGAGTGATTAGCGGTATACAGTGAGTTTAATTAGCTGAATGCAAAGCGCCTGTGGGTGAGCTTGGACTGAGGCACTGGGCGGGAATGGCTAAAAGGTAAATACACAGTTAAACACAGGGATTAAAGGACCTACAATTAAACAAAGACAGTGCTAAGGTAACAGAATTCAAGTCAGTCGTGAGCTTCTTCTTCTTTTCTTGTCATTAGTTCTTTAGTGAACCCTTTAGCGATTTGTAGTTATAGGTTATGGTTACTTTGTTCCCACGTGTTTCATTCCAACCTACTGAACAAGGAGACTGGGGTGAATTTAAATATCCTGTTACAATTACTTTAAATGACTATCAACGTGTACAGAAAATACTCATGGGAAAAAGAAACAGAAAATTAGATGCACCTACATTTTGTGGTGATGTAAAGTAACTGAAAAATTTGGACACACCTGGGCAACCAGGAGCAAAAATGCTAATCTGGAACCCTGAGTTAAAAACTTTAGACATTCTAAAATCTGAAGTTTAATGGTGAGGTTAAAATTTTCTGTATTTTTCGACATAAAAGTAAAAACAGAATAGATATTTGTCACTACATCCATCATAGAAAGGGTATTGGAGTTGAGCAAATTCTTGCGAATGCCTTTTGTAAAGCCATGTGTTTTCTGATTTTTGTCAGCTGGGGAAACGATATAAATAAAAAAGATATGAAGAAGATCCGCTGACAGCAAGCCATGTTTTCCCGCTGTTTGGTCTTTCCTCTTCTGTCACCTGAACCACTCACCACACTATCCCCGCTGACACTTCATCAACTCGTCTTCCAGCCCTCCATCCCCCACTCCTCCCCACCCTGCTGCTCCTCAAGCTGACCCTCTACTTACTGGGTCAGGGCAATAAATACTGAGTGTTGCTCACCAGAGGCATGCTGACTCCTATTTAGCCTCCAACAGCTGTGCAAAGACTGACTAGCTGTGGGATGCTGCTGCTAAAACGCTGGAGACATGAACAAATTTATAAAATTGGCTTAACGAGAGAGATAAACTACAGTAGGTCACTTTTTGACTCCCCTTTAATGAAAGGTTTGAGTCTTTTAATTGATTTGAATGTTTTAGTGTTTCTAATTCTCTGATCACTCTGTGTTTATCTTGTGATTATTTAAGGATACTGGATAATAATTCTGGGCCAGGGACATGGAAATGACATGTAACTTATTTTCTCACAAGGCGACGCTGATATATTTTAGCTTGGCCTGTGGCTTTCTTCACTCGACACAGAAAAATCTGCCTTGATCTTCGGCCATTTGACAAATACAGCAATAGCATTGGGTGTTCTGCAAACTTCAAGAACTGATATGGGCTACAAAGAAGTCGAGTTTTTTATTATTATGCTCAGTGAACGCACCATGCCTATAAGCTCTTCAGAGTGGACGCTATTACTGTAGGAAGAAGGCTTTAAGTTTCAGTATCAAGGGGGTGTTCATATACGTATATATGTATAAGAAGCTGTTTAACAGCTTCTTATTCAGGCTGCTACAACACAGGGCGAAACTATAGCAGACACTGGTTATACTTGAAGGACATGGATTTGTACCTATGAACATTGTTGTCAAATATACAAAGACCTGTTTTATTCTTTTCACTTTTCACCTTCTGGGGCAGCAACATGGTGAATTTGGAAATATTGGCACCCTTTTTGGAGTTAAGGTGAGACTACACTCTCTAATCACCAGACACAGATACCGATGTTTAGGCTAATATAAGATGCTAAAGACAGCTTAAAATAAACTCCGGCTGATTCTCTTTGTTTTTAATGAGCAAATCTTAGTTTGACATGGTCTACTCTCTGTGTCTCTCACACAGTGTGATGTCACTACAGCTTCTAATGGAAAAAGCTAATGACCACTTAAGGCATATTCTGAACGCAGTTAATTAGCTCATGAAAAAAAAAATCTAAATTAGTTAAAATTGGCATAAAGCAGGTCAAAGTGTATCCCCCACCACCATACAAACACAAATCTTACATTAGTAACACACATGAAGATGATGGTTTGAAATTGGCTCCAGTCACCAACATTTATGAAATCTGTAGTAAATTCTGGCAAAAACTCAATATGGAAAGTAATGGCCTGCAGAGGAAAACATCCTATGGGGCAGCAATTCGCCATCCTATTTATATTCCAAAGTATTAATTGCTGGGACCAGGGTTGAAATGAAAATCAACACCCTTAGAAGTCATAATAAGGACCTGGAATTTTTTTAGACATCCCACCAACCCCATAAAATCCAAAATGGCTGCAGAGTGTGTAGAAGACAGATACAGCTGCAGTGCAAAACTGTTTATTTGCATATTTGATGGTCAAAATAGTCACACACATATAGCACTGTACACCATCCATTAGTCAACTGGTTTCTGCAGCGTTTGGATACATTGAAAAGCGCAAAAATGTCTCATTGGCTCCGATGCTAACAGTAGTTATCCTGGTGACTTTGCACAACAGTTGGCAGATCTCCCTGGTTTTCTGACTTTAAAGTAGAACTTGATAAGGTTCATAATTATGTCAGCACCAGATCAGAGTTCTGACTTTCCAGGTAAATGGAAAGGTGTACATCCCCCTACAACCCTCAGCTGAGGTAACAACAGTGAAGAAATCCTTTTGTGGAAAGGATAAGAGGAGAACTTCCTTACTTTTGAAAAAAATTATTATTTTATGCCATGGTCCTCTGTTTGTGCACAGTTTTCTGTAAACCGTGCACAAGAAATTTCCAAGAAATTGAAGGCTGAGAAGAGGTTTGAAGTTTAACAGGCGAAGTACGACCAATAAGGCGTTACCCTGAGTCCCAGTTCATTAGAGAATTCCCTGTAGTCCATAGCCTGAAGATCTGAATGCAGAGTAACTGGGGGAGGGTAATCACACTAAGCTAGAAATTTAACAATTGTTGCCTTAAAACAACTCCAAAAAAATAAATCCTTGGGTCCAGCTGCACAAAGCCACAGTGATGGGCCCTTATTCTTAGAAGGATTGTAGCCACAGCCGCTTAGTGAATCCGCCAGACAAAGCCCAACAAATGCTAAGTCCTCCTTGGTCAGCAACTCTAAAAAAGTATTGCATCAAGCTCAGTGAACATACATTTCTTTACCCAACACATACACCCAACCTATGAGGTAACATTAATGTAAAGGAAGGTCATACTGTATATTCTGCCCTCGTCCTGAGTTATCCTTCATTTTCTCCTCCCTGAGTTTAGCTGCTCTCATATTCATCGGGTTTGATTGGGCTGCCGGGAGCACACTGACCTGTACTTGACACTCTCCGAAGACGTTTGTGCGGAGGGGAAAACAGAGGGATACATGGTGGGCCGGTTTTACTGAGACAAATGAACTCTATTCATTCAGACAATAAGCACACATGCTGAAGGTTTACTCTCTTCTCTTCCTGCCTATTGCAGTTCTTGTTTGAGTTAATGCTGATTTATGACCGCGTACAATCACCTCTGGATCACGTCACAGAGGGCTCTGCTTATCGCCCACCAGGTGTTGGTCTGCACTCCAAACTATTAACAGGCATACGGCAGGATCTGTCATGATTTTTTATTTTTTATATTCCATCATTAGAGAAGGGATAAATAAAGCTCACGTTTACTTTTCTTTAAAGTGCAAGCCATATCCCATTGCTTGGGATAACAATTTCATTACGCCTTAATCTAATCATGTTTTGCCGTCTGCAAGCATGCAAGAAAACTAAGCCTGAGGTTTCTTTCTTATAGCATCTGAAAAACACTCCAAATTGGACAATTGTGAGATTGAAAGTACCACGTCAGTATGTTCTAGGCAAATAAAAGGCAGATGCCAAGACGTTTGAGAGAAATAGGATAACCAGCTATTCTTCTTGTGAAATTGTCCCTGCCATTCAATGACAAACAATGAATCCAAAGCACAGCTTACCCTACATTGGATACAGGGCTATCTTACAGTTACAGTGTGGGACAAACAATGCCCTCTCTCTGCCTCATCCAAAGTGTCTCACTTCTTAGGCTATGTTCACACTGTAGGTTTTGATGCTCAATTCAGATTTTTTGCAGAAATCAGATTCTTTTGAGGTGGCCGTTCATATTACGACTAAATGCGACCATTATCAGACTTCTGTCTGAACGTTTCAAGACAAGACGCAAAGGGACCCGCATGCGTGGACAACAGAAAGAGGCATCACACAGCACGGCATTGGTTTACAGAAGCAATGGTGAATGTAACAGTTTCTAGAACTGCTCAATAAAGTTTTGTTTTAAAAGAAAACTCGTAAAATATAAAAGAAAAGGCGGATACCAGCTGGCGGCATCTCTCCATTTTATTATTAGAACGCTGTTGAGCAATGGGAGCCAACAATATTAAATCCACATCATAGCAAGACGATGTAAGGTAATAAGAAAGCAGCACAGCTATTAACAACAGTCTTTTAAGGAGCGCTAACTGCTACTACTGTGTGTGGATGTGTAGTGAGAGTCTGGAGAGTGACGTGAAAGACGGACAAAATGCGACATGACCTTTCAGACTGCGGACACTTTGAAAAGAATCCGATACGTATCCGAATTAGTATTACATTTGGAAGTGGTACAAATTGGATTGTTTTGTGGGTGAAAAGATCAGAAATGGGCTGTTCACACTGCCATGAAAAACACAGATACGGGTCGCATATGGGCAAAAAGATCGGATTTGGGTCGCATTTCCATGCAGTGTGAACGTAGCCTTAGAGAACAGTCCACTTAAGCTGAACACCAAAGCTCAACTAAACTGCATATTAACACCAAGTTGCATTAAGTTAAAGGAGCCATGACAACAACTCTAATTTTCTGTGGTTTTGGGGGTATAGCATGGTCTGGTGTGCACTAATAAGGCTGTGTGAATGTCAATAGTGAGTCCCAAAGGATATGCTGTGGGGAGTTCAGCTTTGTTTCTTTGCTCAAAAACAGTCAGACCAGAAAACAGTTTATTTTTCTAAGTAGTTCATTCCCTCCAATCAGAACACACCATCAAGCAAACAGCCTTCTCCTCTCCTTCTGCCTTCCTCCCTCCAGCTGATACCGGCGTGAATCGCACCAGCATGTCTGACTGCTCCACTCGAGCAGAGGGTGGCTACTAAAAAGTGGAGCTTCTATGTCAGAGGCTGCTCAAAACGACTGGAGGTTTCCACTTACTCCCGCAGGATAAGAGAGGTACTACACAATTATAACTCCAAGTCGCGTTTAAAACGGTTTTCCAAATACGGTTGTAGCCCATCTGAGGGAAATCAACTAGGTAGTAGCTGCTCATAACAAACCCTTTTACTGAGGAGGGACATTTGGCCTGACAAAACAACAAGCTCATGTTATTTTTTTTAATGAAATTCTTTGGAGAATTTGCATATGCAGCAAGATAAACAACAAGAAATGGTTTATACAGTGATGTCTGGCACCTTTAAGAATTATTAGCTTAATTCATCAGTTGAATGGAGTCCAGTTAAATCAATTTCTGATGCACGTTTACACACCAGTTCTATTGTTGTAGAGTCAGAAGAGCTACAGCTTTCAATGGTTACTAAATAGCAACTACAGCTGTCTGAGTTCAGAAACCATAGCTGATCTACTGCTATACCTGTATTAGTGCAGGATGTGGAAAAATGGTTACGACAAGAAGAGCTCTTCTGGTTTTAACCAACCTCGAATAAAAAGACAATGGGCAAGGTCTTTCCATCTCTGTTTAGAAATGATTTTCTAAAACAAATAAGCTGCTCTATTTGTGACATCCGTTTAATCCACAGCACCGTACTGTGTGTGCATCTGGGTCGGCCATTAAATGTTACAAATGACAAGTCCTCTTCCAAACATGGCCTCTGATGGACTTTTGGTGTGTTTACCGAGTGAACCCCTAACAAAACAAGACATTTCCAAGCTTTCATAAATGCAGAAACTTAACTCATCTCACGCTTTACCAACTATGAGCTAAATAATTCTGCAAACTTGTGCTTATTATAATATACTCCCTACATATTAAAATGCTACACAGGAATATATTAGTTGCATTCAGTAATGATGGAAAACAGAAAAAGAGAGGTGCTTTGCTTCTCTCAAGGATTAAACACTTGGTTAAATGTCTGTTTGTTCATTTCATACCCTGACTTACTGGTTTGCATACTGATGGCACATTGTCAAAACCTTTCAACAGACAAAAAAAACAAGTAAAATTGTTGGACTCATGTATTGTTTCTTTTAGAGTTTCAAAAGAAACTCTAACACATAAAAACCGCTAATAAAAACACAGAACAAATGTATATATTGTGCAAAAATCCAATCATTAAACTGTGCACCTTACTAGCCCACTTATTTCATTGGACCTTTTAAGAAGACACATGTAACGGCCTTTCTTTATATTCTATCTGAATCTACACAAAAAAAACCAGTTCAAACTGGTCACATCCAGTTTGACTGCCTGGTCAAAGGCAGAAGTAGGCACACAAAAATGGTCACACACTAATATTACATTGGACCACCTTTAGCTTTGATTACAGCACACATGTGCTGTGTCAATAAGATTCTTTTCAATAAGATTCTGCAATGTTACAAGATTTATTTCGATCCACTGATGAATGTATTTTACACCAAGATCTTGTATTAATGACAGGAGAATCTGATCGCAATCGAAAACCTTTTCCAGTACATCCCAAAAATGGGTTAAGGTTTGAACTCTGTGGTGGCCAATCCATGTGTAAAAATTATGTTTCATGCTCCTTGAATCACTCTTTCCCAATTTGAGCCCGGGCATGTTCATATTGGAATATGTCCTTGCCATCAGGTAAGAAAAAAATCTTTAGATGGAATTACCTGTTTTTTTTAGTATGTTCGGATGACTGGCTGACCGCATTCTTTGAGCAGATACTGTTGCTGAAACTAGACCTGACCAACTCCAGCAACCCCAGATCATATCACTGTCCCCACAGGCTTGTACAGTAGGCACGAGGCATGATGGGCAAATTACTTCACCTGGCTCTTTCTGCCTCTCATGCACCCATAACTCTGGAACGGGGTCAATCTGGACTCATTGAACTTCTTCTAGTCCTCCAGACTTCAATCTTTATGCTCCCTAGCAAAATTTAGCCTTTTTTGTCCGGGTAGCCTTACTGATTAGGTTTTTAAGGCTACACTACTGTTCAGTCCCAATCCATTGAGGTCCCTTCGCATGGTGCGTTTGGATATGCTCTTATGTTCACTATTAAACACACCCCTGAGCTCTGCTGTTATTTTCCTTTGATTAGGTTTGGCCAGAGGTTTAAGTGATCACTGATCACGGTCATTCAGCGTTTTTTTTGGGGCCATGTTTCTTCCTTGAAGTCGACGGTTCCCCACCATCCTTCTGGTTTTTAATAATCCTCAATCCATTTTTAGTAGTTTCTGCAATTTCCTTAGATGTTTTCTCTGCTTGATGCGTGCCAATTTACCCCTTCTTAAACAGACTAACATCTTTTCTACGACCACAGGATGTGTCTTTCGACGTGGTTGTTTAATAAATGAGAAGCTACATATTGTATCATCTGGGGTTAAATAACTTGCTGCCAGGAGAAAGATGATCGCCATTGCAGTAATAACCCAATAGAAAGCCTCGTACCTCTTTGCTTAGTTAAATCCAGGTGGCAACTTTTTTGGAGGGGGGGGGGGGGGGTATGTCAACCCCACTACCCAACAGTGGTAGGTTGACCCCTCCCCAAGCCTCATACCCATGCCAAACCAAGCCAGACAAAGGTGTCAAAGGTCTAAGGTTACTCTGTTTCCAATTAGAATTCACTTATACCTCTTCCTCCAACTTATCAGTCCCACTTTTTTGTTTATCCCATATATATGATAGGGATGTTACCTAAGTCCATTACTAATCAGTGGTAAAATGACTGCCGAAGCAGGAAAAGAAATGTTTTGACTGAACTTTTATGGTGCTTTTGCAATCACACTGACCACTTACAGCGCTTTACACTACACTGCTTTACATCGCACATTTCATTTTCATTTTCTAAGAGTGAAGTAGACCAAGTCTAGAAGTATCCAGTAACATGTGGAGCAAGGGTCTTTTATCTTTTTAGACCCCATCAAAAAGCTGCCTGAGAGTTTCAGATAAAATTTCAGCTTGGTGTTAAGGACTAATTTTGATATATTGTTAAACAGTTCTTCATGATGCTTAAAGGAAGGTGACCAAGACCATAGCCTTATTCTAACAAATGTCTTCACAACGACAGACGGGTATTCATCTGTTTGCACGTGTGACTCGTGTTTCAAACAGACCTCGAGCCTAAAGGACAACCTGACCTGAGGCCCCCGTCCTCTCCAGTCTCCCTCCACTTCAAGGCTTTCACCTTTGACTTCTAACAGTGAGAACTTTCATGGCTCAATGATCTTGCTTCCTCCTATCTTCCTCTATGTGTACACACACACATACACACACAAAGACCACACTGTGTGTTCAAAGGGGAAAAAAGAGAGCAAAACATCCAGCGAATCATTCTGTCTTTTTTTATGGATTTGACCAACACCTGCAAATCCTTGTAACACTGAATAGACATGGGGTGATTACTGGCTTCACAGCATGGCGAGGTTTTTAACCGCTACCATTTTGCAAGTTGCTTAAACTTTGTGCCATATAGTTTTTGTGGTTTGAAGCGCTTCCAATAAGATGGAGTAATGCCTTAAAGCCAGCTGACTGAAAAAAATAATCCACTTTTCCCATTCAGTCACCAAAAACAGCATGAGAGTGATGGTGTGAAAACTAAAAGACAAACAGTAAACAGTTAAACAGCAGCGAGCTGCAGGCTGGCTGTATGAGAAGTTAGCCTGACTTAATGACCACCTAACATCAGATTGTTGAGACTAGAAGGAGCGCTCCATCTGTCCATCCACTGCCTATAGCCAGAGGTCATTGGGCGAGTTGCAAATGGCAAACAGACTGCGTGACATTAGGTCTGAACCACATGTATCGTCATGAAAATAGAAGTGCATGCAATATTAGCATTCAAATAACTACTTTGACCACAGTAAATGTTATCTAACTATACAAACGGCATGCTACCCACTACCTAAGGCAGGGGTGTCCGAACTTTTCATAATATAGTTATTAAAAGGTGAATACTATGTGCTGTACTTAACCTTTTCAATTGTAAGATTTTAACTTTTCAGTTATAATTTTGCTCTAATAAACACAAAAAGGTTTCCATCTGCATCAGCCTCCTGTGCTAGTGGACCGAATCTTTCTTGAAATGTAGTTGGGGGGGCCACACAAAATCAGTAGAGGGGCCACAAAATAAAAACCATATTGATCAATATCCATAGTCATTAAAAAATTAACCCAATTTTAATTTAAAAAAATTAAAACATATATCTTAAGCGCAGCCCTGGCCAGTTTATGCTGTTGCTTAAATACCTATTTTTAGATACAGAACTCAAACACTGAATTCAACCTCAACCCTTTATTCAACCAACTTTTTACCAAAACTGCAGGTTTTTAGAAAAGAAAGTCTCTGAAGAAGGCGGAGCTTGGGGCGGAGCATTCCTTGGTCTGCGTTTGATTGGTTGGGAGGATGTAATGACTTCAGTGTTAACCTACATGATAGGTTAGAATGTAAAAGGAAGAAAAACTGTTGAACTTTTTATTGATTTTTGTATCGTACCACACTTCTGCCGATCGATATATATTATTGATATTGAATTATTATCCGGCCCTACATCCAAAATGTCATTGGGCCATTCACCCACAAGATTGCAAGGTTCCCTGATAACTTGACACCCTATATGACTTCATGTGCATTTTGCTCACTACTTTAAGCCATGTTTTCGCTTCAAATGTAGTAATCAATATGCATTTGTACAGCAGCAGGAATAATTGTTGCTTTTTTAAAATAAAAAACAGGTTATGTTGAAAAGATTTTGGTTTTAAAATGTTGTGGAAATATGACAAGAATGTGAAACTTTAGTATTTTATCTGTCCATGACATTTTCATACCAACCAATGCTTACCACTAAACATCTTGTCATGTGACCAATCCAAATTAGGTCAAATTGGGACGGTGGACAGGAGTGCTTCCTTCATGGTTTCACACAGCCAGGCAGCTTTATGCATTATTCACAAAACATCTCCCTAGCCTTTACTCGCAGCACTGAGTGCCTCATCAGAGCACCGGCGAGCCTCTGGAAACTCAATGAGATAAGGGGCTTCATCAACCAAGGACTTTCCCACTCAGACAGAGGAAATATTGAAATTTAGGTCAGACGCAAAGGCCCGTTCAGTCTGCTCTTTCCTCTCGGAAAAGCATACATTTTACCTCACCAATAACATTTAGTCTGAAAAAAAACTTTATTCTTAAAGGGAGGGTATTAATAGGAAACAGGCCCTTTAGATAATGATAATCTCCTACACATTCTCATGACGAGTACCTCTTGGAGTGTTTAATTAGCTGGTGTTGACAGAGGCCTTTGCCTGTCTCCGCCATGTTTTCCAGTGGTTGCTCAGCTTTGTCTGGAACAACTAATTAAAACTTCACTTCCAGGAGGAGAAAGGTGATTTTACTTTCAAGTGATTAAACATAATCTACATCTCTGTTCCACTCATGAAAGAGCACGTTTGCCGGCGCTGCTCTGCCCTGTGAAGTCTGTATCAAAGGTCTGAACAATGCCAAGCTTTAAGCTTTTAGCCTGCAGGACAGACTTTCAGACAGTGAAAACACTCCAAGTTTACGCAGAAACAACAGAAGGCCTGCAAAAGGAAACATGAGTCAACTTGTGGTGGCTGCGAGTCGGCTTGCTGAAATATCTTTCTGATGCATCAAGCTGATTTTAAGTGTCCTGTACGTGTCATTGCTGTTTATATTTGTGTGTAAACCAACGAGTGTGTGTGTGTGTGTGTGTGTGGCAGTGCCAGTAAGCCTCCCTGCATGACTTCCCGGTAACATGCAATGAATCAATAAGAGGAAGGGAGAAAAAGCCCTGCAAAGGTATGTTTCCATCTTTTAAGATGACTCCTTTTGTGCTGCATGGTGACAGCATGGCGCCTGGATCTACCCTGTAGCGAATGATGCTGACCTGCAGAAATGAATCAAGGCTAAGCAGCAAGTTGTTTTGTTTTTTGTTTTCTTGGATGTGTTGAGGAAGAAAAAAAAAGGCTCTGGCTTGTGAGCCTGTCGGGAAACAGAGTAAAGAAGGGAGGAGCGGCACGAAAAAGGGATCCCATTGTTGTTCGAGAATAAGAGCGCAGAGGCTTCCTGACACAGGTATTTTGCTGCATAAGGACATCATTGTATGGAGGAATTACACCCGCTGGCCCGAACATGACAGGACGGTCCTCTTTCTTCCAGACATTCAGGACACAGACTCCTTCCAGGATCCAGACCTTGGTGCAGCTCTCACCAATCCACCTTCTTATAGTTAATATGTTGTTGTGAACTGCTCGTATAAACTTATCGCTCCGTCATAACCTTAAAGGAGATGTTTCAAAGGGTTCGGGGAGCTTTCAGAAAGCACCTTTCTTCTTTTTGGGCTGAGCAGGTGTGACATCTGATCACATCCTGGGTTGGGAGTCTGTGGTGCCAAGCTGGGTGATCAGATTAAAGAAGAGCTTGACAGATCTCACTATATTTAGATCTTACTTTTCTGACTGTGAAAAGTCACAGGAAGTTTTTTTTTTTACTATGCCAGTCCATTTCCTCTCATTCCTTTGAGAATGAGAGGAATCCAATAACAACGGGCATATGTTCCTCTTTATGATGCTGGAAGACATCCCCATCCTTTCATGGACCCTGCACCCTACACGGTAAACATGGCCCTCAACTTCCTCCTTCAGCACCTTGAATTTGTTTTGTTTATATATTTTCACATTTACTTATGTCAACTGTATGTTTCTCTGTATGTAACATCTTATCACCAAAGCAAATACCTCATACCTGTAAAATACTACATGGCAATAAAGCTCATTCTGATTCTGATGCTAGATGATAGGATAAGTTTGAAAAAGCTTTAATATCAGACAACGATAACCTGAGTAAATAAAGAAGCAGTCTCCAAATGAATCTTTTATTAAAGAAATAAACATTTCTAAAACAATATAAAACAACATTCCTGCCTTGTTGAGTAGTAAATTAACTGCAGTAAAATAATGTAACTTTTTTAGATAAATTTTATCACTATGACTTACTATCATTATGTATAGATAATAAAAGTGAACCCAAAATAACAGCTAATTTTGGTAAAAAAAACTATGTTAAGTGTATTGATAAAACCATGAAACTATGTATATACAACGAAGATAGGCTCAGACCCCAAAGGGTTAACAGCGACTAGATGCAATGTGCAGCTCCTACCACAAGGTAGCAACGAGACAGAGACGGTGGTCCAGTGCAGGAGGTTAGGTTAGAATAAGGCTGCCCATCATTAAAGAGTAAAACGTTCAACTAAAGCTTCTTCCTTTAACTGTCACTTCAAGAAAAAATCTTCACCTTACAATAAAACTGCATATAGCCCACCAGCTAACATTGATCTATTGCACAGGTGGGAGATGAATTAACACACGTATCAATGAGTGGCTAAATTGGCAAAGGCCAGCTGCTGTTACGTAAAGGGAGTAAACGTGATCAAGTGTAGCTACAGCTCAGGGTCAATTCTGCCACTCCCCACAGGGGTCTTCAACAACAAACATACCACTTCCTGGGCATCCAAGGCCAAAACAAATACAGGTAAATTACCATTTCACTGAATATTTTACGACAAGCGCAGGAACAAAAGGACCAAAAACAGCAGGGCCCCTAATAAATAATTGAAGTTTGCGTGATATCTCCTTTACCCACGGTACCCCTTCATCTCCTTTAAAGTAGATGCAGTACACCTTTCCTCAGTGTACCCCTCTGTACCGGACAAGCATCGATACAGTGGCACTGACTGATTTCTTCTGGGCTCAATGAGCCTTTCTCTCCAAGGAGATAGAGTCATCTCCCCAACCACAGCTGACGGAACCGTCCTCCTTATGGCTCGCTATAGCAGAAGACCAATTCTGGATTTAGCTACGCCCCTCTACGAGGAGGAAGATTAAGTAAAGCAAGAGACTATAAGTGAGTGGAGTGTTGGTGGAGAGAAAAGCCACTGGAGAGCTGCAGTCTCATCTCTGATGTTACCCTAACAAAGTTAAAGGACAAAGTGCCCATGCAGGAAAACCTCCTATTGCATATTCTCCATCCCTCGAACTGATTTCAGAAGAACATTTTTATGCTTTCTCATGATTACCTGTTTACATCTTCCAGACGCAGACTGAGGAGGAACGCCCTCTGGCTAGGCAAGTACCAGAGGTCAAACATGCTTCATATGGCAACAGGACAGTAACGAGGCTTACTCCACGCTAACCTTGTCCAAGACCGTGTCACCCAAGCACTCCTCGGTGATTGCAGCTGCATTCCTGCAACTCGGCCCTCAACAAACAGCCACATTCACCTAGAGAAAGCAGCTCAGCCCGCTCAAGCCGAAGTCTGCAGAGTCTCACAAACTGCTTTGTCTTGTTTCTTTTACAACCAGGAACAGACCACACACACACTGTGCCCGTGAACACATTTCTGTGCGTCACACCAGCATTGTTCACATGGTTACCGCGGCGCCCCTGAAACACTGGGACGGAGGACAGGAGATGGTCACAATTTTTTGAGCTAGTGAAAAGCCTCAGTTTACTGAGACAAAAGGGTATTTGAAGGTAAAATGCAAAGTTCCGGATACCATTCTTAAAAAAAAAAAAAATTTAGGTGCCTTTTTTTTACTTTTGAGGACAAATTAAGTTACAGTTACCCTTTAGAGAATAAATTACAATGGCATGTTGCAGAAAAGGTGCGTGAGAAGCCCAGACAGAATCCCTCTCATTAGATATTCAAATGAAGGGGATTATGATGAAGCTTCAATTGCATTTGAATCGTGTCAGCTATGTATAAATCCCTCTAATCCTTCTGTCAGACATAACATACGTTAGTCTTCAAAAACCCAAACTCATAATGAATTTGTCAGCTTCTGTTAGATTTCCGACCCTACTTTGATGAGGACAATGTTAACAAATTCAACAGAGCTTCACTCGTCTAGAATAAGTCTTTATATTCTGGATAATGTTATAATGATTAAGTGTTTCGGTGGTATTACAAGCCGTAGCACATAACTGGGAATGTGTAGCTGAGTATGTCTTTGTGAGCCATGGAAAGGTTATAATCAGGCTTCTGGACATTGTTTTTAGGCTATATGGTTGGATGTTGTTTTAACTGAGAAATTAATTTGATGCTCAGAATTTGCAGATTTTCCATTTAGTTAAAACCTTACCCCCATACAGCTGATCAGAAAATTACAAATTATACAATTTCCAATCAGTTAATACAACATACCTAGTATGTTGAAACCATTAACCTTGAATATGCTACTGAGGGCTCAAAGCTAGCTAATTTCAGTTTCGGTTCAGTGGGAACATTTAAAAACAAAATTAGAGGAAGGACAAAGGATGTGATAGCTGGGAAGAAATATTTTTTAGGTGGGACATTTGCCTCTTCCTCTAAGAGTGAGAGTTCAGGAAATAACAGGGAGGTCAAACAGATTAGAGCAAAGTCATCCTGTTTCATTTTGAGCTTTCAACCTTTGTCTAAAACAGAACAAGGTGGAGCTTAAATAGTCAGCAGCCCTTTGGGAATTTCAGAGTGAAGGCAAAGATCTCCATTCTTTAGTAAATAAATACAAATAATGCTATTTGGAGTTACTAATGCTAAACATGCTAACTGCTAATGTAAGATGCTAAAAACATGCTAATGTGTCAAGACTGTGATTCCTTTTCTCTGAAGCATACAGTGGCACATCAACGCTGCTCCTGATATAAATAATAAATCAACTTTGTTGGCACAAAGGTTAAAAAAAAAATAGGAAAATGAGAACCCTGTCAATTCTGAAATGGAATATGCTAAATTTGGTATTGGCAGATCAAAGCTTTACAAAATTAGGGATCAGAAATTGGCCTCTAAAGTCTGATCAGGCTTTTGTAGTCATATTGGCCACTCAAAGTGCTTTACAGAAGAGTCACACAATCACTAGCGCGCATATATTCATACTTGTTAGGCTACTTGAGGTTGAGTGCCTTGCTCAGGGGCACACTGAATCCACAACCTTCCAGTGGCAGGACTACTACACTCTACTCACTGAGCCACAGTCCTTGAAGTGCATTTTGATTTTTCAATTGAACATAAAGCTTACCCTCTCTCTGGCTCGCCTCTGTTTAGGGGGAAGTGGGGGGGTGTTTGAGCCATCTTGACCAGTGATAAGAGAGGTTCTCCGACATTTGCACTATCGACGGTCAGCGGAGGAGTCTGTGGAAGACTTCTCCAGAAGACAACAACAATCTCTTTTGCTTTTCGCATGTTGAAGAGGAGATTGTTGTCCTTACACCACTGGATCAGTCGGCTCACATTTCACTACATCATTGTTGGTGATGAAGCCCACCACAGTCATGTCATCGGCCAACTTCATGACGTGATTGTTGCCGAAAGAAATAATCCCCAATTCAACTCCGAGCGGTGAGATTAACACTGAACCAGCCACTGTTTCTCACCCTGAGACAACACTGTACCACCTGCCTATATTACAGTTCATTTCTAAACTCATTAGCGTCATGTCAGTCAGTGTCATGCTAATGAGCGTTTTACTTGACAACAAGATTTTCTAAATGAGCAATGGAGAGAGATGTGCAGCTCGTTTAATTACATAGCAATGAGCTCCTTATCACAACCCTAGCATGATCTCCAAGCACTGTGCCAGTCATGGATCTGTTTTCAAAGAGGAAAGGTGTTTTCAAGCACAAACAAATTTCCACGGAGCAGAACAAGCGCCACGTTTCATTCTCTGCTGTTTGTCTAATTAGCAAACCTTTCCATGTGAACCTAATTGGATCTGCATATGAAAACTGCAACGAAAGTGATGAATAATGCAAATGAGGAAAATTTAAGCCAAGGTAAATTTCAGCAATCAGCCAAAGCTGACATGAAAGTCGACATAAGCAACACTTCTGGTTAAGAGGAGATAATGTTGCCGCGATTGAAGCGAGCAGGTCTGACAAATGGGAATAAAGTGTTTGAAAATGATAACACTGAAGAAAGGCATTTTAAAAAATAAGATTTCATATCAGACTAAATATGCACAACAAGGTTCTAAGGGTTTTGTTTGTGCTTGTTTTTCTGACTAAACTTGTACAGACCAAAGTGCCTCAGAAATCTAAAATTTGGATGGTTGTCAATATTTCTTATGACCTATTCCCAGGAGGGCTTAACAAAGATTTTTTTTTTTACATTTGCCAATTTTTATAAAGCGTTGAGCTGCCAACAAGATTTTAACTTCCTTCTGTATTACTAAAAATCCATCCATCCATTGTTTTTTGCTTATCTGAGATTGAGTCATGGGAGCAACAGGTCTAGGAGAGAAATGTGGACTCTAGCTCATTCTGGGGGATCTCAAGGCGTTCCCAGAACCGACAGGATATAGTATAGTCCCTTGTGTGTCTTCTGTGGGGTCTCCTTCCGGTGGGGCGTGCCCAGAAAACACCCACAGGTAGGCGCCCAGGGGGCATCCTGATCAGATGTCCAAACCACCTCAACTGGCCAATTTTCGATGCTTAGAAGCAGCGGCTCTGCTTTGACCTCCCAGGTCCAGTTACCCTCCAGTAGAAGCTCATTTTGGTCACTTGTGTGCTGGATCTTGTTCTTTCGGTCATGATCTATACCTCATGACCATAGGTAATGGTCAGAATGTAGTCGTACCGGTAAATCGAGAACCTTACTTTTTGGCTCAGCTCTTTCTTCACCACAACAGATCAGAGCAGCGGCTGCATTGCTGCAGACAAAGCCCCAATCCGCCTGTCAAGCTCTTGTTCCATCCTACCACCACTCGTGAACAAGACACCAAGATACTTAAACTCCTCTGCTTGAGGCAGAGACTGACCCCCAACCCATTAGTAAAAGGAAATGGGATTCTCTATAACACAGTCCAAACTTACCGATCTTACGGTGCTTCACTAAAAAGAAAATCATCCAAGTTTCAGGAAAGAGGTACAGATAAATAAAAAGAACTAAAGAGACTTATAGCATATTTAAAGTATTTAGCTCCCTCACAAATGTTTTGTTACACTGTGCGAGAGAGAGAGAGAGAGAGAGAGAGAGAGAGAGAGAGAGAGAGAGAGAGAGAGAGAGAGCAGTATGAATTACACAGCTCTGCAATCAAAAAAGCATTTTACTACTCTTTCTTTCTCTTTTCAAATGGACGTGTCAGTAAATATTTTTTACTTCCATGGTCAAAACTAATTCAGTGGCAAAGAGTTTTTGGCGTGGTGTGTGGCATAGGAGTAGAGTGAGTGTCACACTCTCTGCCCGTTTCCTTCTTGATTACTGTCAATAAAGACATCTTGTGCCACAAAAAAAAATGAAATAAATAAAAAAAAAAAAAAATCCAAAACATAAAGAGTTGTAATTAGATAAACAATATTCTGTTCCAAAAAGGCAATTAAGAAAAATGCTAGAGAGTCAACACAATATGCTATTGCCTTACCTAAATGATGAGGAAAAAATTCTCTTGAAATCTTACTTAACTTAAAAGCTATCTTGGAAAACCGAATCATTTTAAAGAATAGATATTGGCCTTAGAGGTCTAGATTTGGCAGCGTCCCTGAGTGAGTATTTCCACAGTGGCCGCTCAACATATTTGGCTCACACTCATTGTGATTAAGACCATGTGGGTGTTAAATGATTTCCTGCATGTGGGTTGCCTCTCCCAATAATTAGAAACGTATGGCTCAATGAAAAGCTGCATAAAGTAAACTGATGGAAGTGCACACTAAACAGCCGTCTGTCCTCCTCACAGCAATATCATGTAATGCAATCAAAGCGGGTTTAAATGAATAATAACAAACTAACAGGTGCCTCTCTGCTGCTTTCAGAAGTTTGAAATACACCATTTCCTTTTAAAGCTCTGGGGGTTTTATTGAGTGGGAACATGTGTTTTGGGGACCTGCAACTTGTTAGGTATAATAGCTGCCAGCCTACACTTGGATCTGGACTGCAGCACCTAAGCCTAGGGCTATTTAGCCTGACACCGGCTGAAGTAAAGCACATACCTAAGCCAACCGCAGCCAGGTGGTTCTGCACCACTCATGGGCTTTTCTCTTCGGTTTCCCTTTCGAGTTTGATCAAGTGTAGTAGTTAACCATTCACAAAATGTAGAGGGAGTCAAAGAGCTTGGAGGAAATTGGCAAGAGGTGTACTAAGGCTTTTCAAACTGTTAGTAATCTCCAGATGGAAAAAAAAGAAGCACTTCCTGTGTCAGATGAAATGATGTGGCGAAAAGGAGAAGCAGCTGTCGCAAGTGAGAGGCTTGGGTTAACGAGGATTGGCAGGGCTGTTCCCATGGTAAGGCCCCAGCAAAGAAATGGATTAAAGGGAGAGTGAATCAGTTTGGAAGAGAAAGCAGGAGAGGAGGAGACAGGAGAGGGAGGCCCAAACTGATTGATTGATCTGAGTAATATCAGAAACATTACAGGCAGTAATGGCATTTGGGAAACTTTCTGGGGTCGTCTAGCTCCTGAGGAGTAAAACGCCGGATCAGCTGCACACATGACTGTGTCTGGATTATAAATAGCAATGCACCATTTCCAATTTTGTGGCCCATTTCCAACCCCAAGGTTTTGATACACTTCTTCCTGCTTTGAGAGACTAATTTATAACAGGGTTTTACTGTTATTTTAACACAAAGACAAAATTATCAAGCAAATGACATTCTAAACTGACTTTAGCATATTATCTTAGCAATTAGCACCAAGAGTGCAACGAGTGTTTCCAAAACTGCACATCCTGATCTTAACGTTGTCACCCAATAACTCCAGTTGTTGGGTGGGGGCTTTTGTGGGTATTATCAGTGCATGTCCTTTATTCTCTTCAACTTATTTGTTTCTATTCAGTAACCTACTAGGTTTCTGTTTTGTTAAATTTAATAAACATGTCTAAGTTTAAAAATGTGTGAGAAAACCACATTTTTTGTTTATTCAGTTAGTATTTAATACAGGTAGTACAACGAACTTTTAAAATATAATGGTGTTCCTCTTTTAACATTTAAAAAAAAAAAATCAACCCTTCATGCTATGGAAAGACCCTCTCGATACAAGAGAAAACTAAGGTTTTTAGGGAAATGGCCGCCTATCAATTAATCGTTAGTCGATCAATAAGATCAATCAACTTTAGATTAACTCATTAATTGATAACTTGCTGTTGTCATCCAGTATTTGATAAAGTATGTAAGAACTTCAAAGGATTGAAAAAATTGTATATTTGAGTAGTAGTCAGGTAGTTTGTTTTTGACAGTTGAGAGTGTTTTTCTTTCGTTCTTTCTTTATACCAAAGAGGACTTACAGGAAATGGAGTTGAGAGAGATGGGGAGGAAACACGGCAAGGGTCCACAGGCCAGGAGTCGAACCTAGGACAGCTGTGTCGTGGACTGATGCCTTTGTACATGGGTCGGACGCGCTATCCCTGCACCACCCCCCACCCCCCCCCAAGGTGATTTTCTGATTAGAATTAGCATGTAGTAGCGCTCCTCTCCTCAGCCTGTTTATTCTGACTGTTTGGTGTATTGGGAACAAAGTGGAACCAAAGTGAAATTTCTTGTTTGTGCTCAAAAATCTGGCAAACAAAGCTGATTCTGATTCTGGATTATGGCCCAAAGAAGGGGAGTTTGCATTTCAACTTTCAAGCCTGGCTGCACCTCCATGCAGTATTGGCCGAATGAAGAAGGTACTAAAGTTGGTAAAGTTTCGTACGTTATCCTTTCTTTTATACAAAGTTAACTTTTATATTGATTTTAGACGAGAATGTGGCTGTGTAAAGCCAAAATATCTGCTTGATTTATCAAAATGTGGCTTAATTGTGAAATGCCCGTTATGTCCGTTCTCGCTGCTCTTCACCCAGCTGTAGCTGAGCGGAGCTCCTCAGCCCTGGAGTAGCTGCGTCCTCGTGGAGCAGATTGTTTTAAATCTACCGCAGCAATTCAATCAGATGATATCTAACGGTTATTGTTGGGTTTATTCCAGTGTTCATTCATCACCAAGATTAATGGTTGAGATTAATGTGAAGCTACATGACGGGATAGTTTTATTTAACTTTAATGTCTGACAAGAGCGCTGGAGTTTATTTGGAAATGAATAATTAGCTTGTTTTTAATATTCATGAATTAGTCGACAATAAAAGTAATCGCCCAAGAGCATAGACTCGGTTCCATTATCTTTTCTGATCCCTGCTCTGGATTTGTTTCTGGTAGCGTAAGAACAGGAAATATCTGCAAAATCTTGAAAAGTGTTTGACGTTTTGACCCTACACAAATGTTCCAGTGAAAATGTACCTGAAATATGAAACTTTACACTCAAATGATGGTCAGATCAGAGGTCCCTTTGCTCCCAGTAAACAGTGATAGAGCATCATTTATAACTGCTGCGGCTGAACTAGCCAGAGACAGGATGTCTCACTTTCAGAAAAAAAACAAGACTGAACCCAAGGGAAATTGGTGAGGTTTTTTGAGGTTTAGTTGTGTTGTTTTTGTCTTTTGTTCCACTTAACGGTTTTTGTGTTTGCAGCCCGGGGGCTTACTGGACAGCACGCTGCTCTACTGTCTGGGCTGCAGTCCAGGCAGGCGGTGGCTGTGGGAGCCTTAACCCCGCGGTTGAACCTGAACCCTGCAGCTGCTCATTACTGTGCAGTGGGATTGCTTTATGAGCCCTGGGAAAGTCACAGGGATTCTCAGTCTGATAAAAGTTAAGCAATCCAGTTAGATCAACACTAAGCTCGGGGGCATGTGACTAGCGCAGGCTAATCGAAATATCCTATATAAAATTATTTTAAAAATGAACAGCAGATTTCAAAGGGCGTCCAGTTGGGAACAAAATGGTGATAAAGGACAAGAAACCAGTCAAAACTGTGGGATCTGACCAACTTTAAGATTTTTCTCCAGCATCCAAAGATTGTTATCTGCTGGTATCTTGAACTGTAGACTCTTGTAATGTGGAATGGCTCAATGTTTTCTGTTTACATGACTGATGTACACACACATGTAGGAAAGGTCTGAAAAACACAATCAAAACAACCAAAAAAAACTACAGACCCTGGCATGACCACCAAATAAACAATGTAAAAAGAAATGCGGTTTGTTAGAAACAAACGCACATTGAAAACAAAACAAAAAAACCACAGGTTTAAACCAAAGGGTCTTACTTAAGAAACCATGGCTGATGTTGTTTTATTTATCTTTTATTGGTTGTATCCATATGCAATATGGTGTTTTCTTTGCTCCCATTTCAGTCTAATGATGCAGCACACAGAGCCAGGAGTTGCTTTGTCAGGGAACCTAGCATCTGCTGGCTGCATTACTTTACTGACTTCACACCTTTCTGCAGAGCTATTGGTAGAAAGAAATCTAAAATTTTAAGATTTATGCTGCTTAGATCGGTGGAATCTGGGGCCTGTCCAATGAAACAAGAGTAGAGTATTTTTTGTACCACAAGGTGCACCGGATTATAAGGCGCACTGTGAATTAATGTGTCTGTGTGTCTTTGTCCACACATAAACCGCCTCGGATTATAAGGCGCATTAAATATTCTTCGCAAGTGTGTAATACCACTCGGCCCGTCAGCGTACACAGCTCTCTCCTGATCGGGAGAGCTATCCGTCTCTGCCAGGAGGACAGAGTAGTTGGACTACACTGCCCTGTTTCTAATATAAAGCAAAAATAATACTTTTATATTGAATTAACTTACTCAGTTTATTGTTGCTAGCTCGTACTCCAGGAGCAGGCTGCCTTACATGAATGCACTTCTAGTTTAGACATTACAATCAGGCAGTCTCGTAGACAGCTCAGGGGTCCGATCAGGTGGTGTCACAGTGTACCGTAATGCTCCAAATATCCACTTGCTAACCAAAGTCGTACTTACACATTTTAACAGATTTTTGAGCACATTGTACCACATTAAATCAGTCAGTGAGCACAAGCTGCTGTGAAGCAGGCAAGGTTTCTGATAAAGACTGATTACCTTATGATTTTGAAGCTGAAGTCTAAAATCTAACATTAATTGTGCTTCTTAATTAAAGACCTGACAGCACATCATGGTCTCCAATATAATGTGTCATTGTGTGTCAGTACATTTGCAGTTGTGTGCAAAAGTGGCTGCCGCTTTCAGACTTACATTGTTTTAACTTTTTTGTCAAATGTAAATAGTTCATCAACACATTTTAATATCAGACAAAAATAACCTGAATAACTATAAACAGTTTTAAAATGTTAGAGTTAGGGAAAAAACTCCATAAATAATGATACTGTACACCCCCCCCCCCCCCCCCCCCCCCCCCAACATAAAGAAGGTTAAAAGATCTAGAAAACAAAAACAAAGATCATATCCTAATCACAGGAAATTCAAAACAGATTAAAAACTAAATGATTGACATCTATCCGTTTGAAAAGTGATAAAAGCCCTTTCTAAAGCTTTGGGATGCCAGTGAACCAAAGAGAGAGCCCATTAGCCAGAAATGGAGAAAATATGGAACAAAATTACTCCAAAATTGGATTGACGACTCGATCAGGAGATCAGAAAGCAACTTGGAACATCATCTGAAGCACTGTAGGCCTAACCTTCCTCAATTAAGGTCGGTGGTCAGGATTCAACAGTAATTAAGAGACTGGACCTAAGATGGCATATCGGGTAAAGGAGAGTTGCATCATGCAGCCAGAAATTATGTAAAACAATCACTGCCAGTTACTGCACAAGCAGATTTTAGGTTTAGGGAGCAATGCTTTTTTCACATAGTGTCAGTTTGGTTTGGGTGGCTTTTTTTTTTTACTTGTAATAAAATAAATCAACGTTTGAAAAGTACTTTTTGTATTTGCTCTTGATGATTTTAAGATTGTCATTCAGTAAGCTGGCCAAAAAAACAGAGAAGAGTGTAAGGGATCAAATGCCTTCTCACAGCCCTGTATCGTCATACTCATTTTATCTTTCTTTTAAGGACTGTTTAAAATCAGTAACCAACCAAAGCACAATTTCTGTAATATTCTTGAGTCGGGATGGCAGCAACTGAACATTTACCATTATTCAGCTTGTGGGACTGAATGATTTATAGCTTTGTGCAGAGTTGATTTAAAACTGCCAGGATTTCTGCACACAGATAAAGATTGAAAATGTTCTAAAAAGCCAAATGGATGAAACCTTCAGTAGAATAAAATCTGCTTTATCTATCTATCTATCTATCTATCTATCTATATATATATATATATATATATATAGATAGATAGATAGATAGATAGATAGATAGATAGATAGATAGATAGATAGATAGATAGATAGATAGATTTAGATAGATAGATATATAGATAGATATATAGATAGATATAGATAGATAGATAGATATCATTAAACTCGGGCAGAATCTTGCTGTGCCAAAAATACTTTCGAATCTTTGAGGGGTTAATTAATTCTGATTGCAACTGTAGGTTAGTGACTTTATATTTTTATAGACCTTCTTAACGATTTAGCGCTGTTAAGCTTACAGAATCTCACTTATAAATCCTACCACCTTAAGAGTCTGTCTCCAAATCATTGGGTGGGAAATCACCTTATTTGTCCCACGTCAGCACTGTGAAACACTGAGTTTTCAACCATTCATCTTGCACCTAATGGGCGCAAAGAAAGCGTTGAACGGCTCCCGTCCCATTAGCTGTGCTCGCTGTCAAACATGTGGGTCAAGTGCAGGTTAAGCTGACACCCTCTTTACTGCCTAATGACGTGGAGCTGGAAAAGTAGGAGAACAAACGCTAACATCGAAATTTAGAAGATTTTCTCAAAGGGGGTAAAAAAAAACCCGTTGTTGTTTGCCTCTGGCTAAATTTGACACAGAGGTGTAAAAAAAAAAAAAAAAAAAAAGAAGCTATTCAAAGACCTCAGATTCACTCTTTGTTCTTCTCTGTTTTAGATCCTAACCCTGCGGGATGTGTTTCACAAAGTCCTGTAAATCATTAGCGGGTCGCGTTAAGGAGCGGGTTGTTGGGTTCTCCCCGCCCCACGCTCCCATCCGCTCTAGCCCTTTCTTGCTTCTTATCACCCCCACCTGGCAAATCCGAATGAGCAAACACTGATTCACTGCATCTGCATTTCCGACCTTCAGCCGCAGCAACTTATCGGCGGAGTTTCAAAACGCCTCCTCCCGCTGAGACGACCGGAAAGAAAGGACCTAAAAGCCTCCGCCATGAAAGATGGTTCATGCTTAAGAGGCCTGCAGCTGATATTTGAAGGAAGGTAGCATATCAGTATCAGTTCACTGCTAAAATGTTTACAGCAATGCACTCCTTGGCATTTAAAGTGGAGAACTGTCCTTTCGGTAAAAGTGGTTCACAAAATAAAGTAGATGTATATTTAGTCTTTTGTAAACAGTCATGAAATGTCAAGTGTGCAGGAAAAAAAATGCTAAAATGCCAAGTGGCTCTTTAAGTGTGATATGTCTACACGTGAGCAGTGACTAGCACTGATAAACCTTCTCCAGCCCTACATATCAGCTTTTACGTTATCTGCTATAAACTCCATTATATAACTTCACAGTTGCTCTCTATGATTTCAAAGGACCCGTTCATTTTCCATGAATGTGCGATGCCTTGTAAAGGCATTAGGGCTGGACAATTAATCGCGTTTGCAATATAAGTGCAATTTAAAAAAAAAAAAAGACAATTTTCAAATCGCAGAGGTCTGCAATTTTGTAACAATGAATGGATAAGACGCGTCCTTTAGGTGTCAGTAATATGTTTAAAGTGGGTTTGCCTCCACAGAGAGTAGCAGCCGAGAGAGAAGAGAGTTGCAGCCGTGAAATAATCTAATTTTATTATTTGTTTTAGAGTTTATATAATCAATACTTGTTTTACCAGAAACTTTCAGGAATCTCACCATGGCATTAGGTACTGGTCAAATGGCTACATAGACGTGTTTGTTGGTTGCCCTTTATGTTTAACACGGATTATTCTAGCCATTCTCTAGAATAATAATATTCTGATTAACAAAAAACAGTTAAATAGTCCTTGTTTACAAACATCTTTATCTACAGGCCATTTCTGTTGCTTATGGTTAATGAAGAAAAAAAGTCAAAATTAAAATGCAATTATGGTTGAAATATATCGCCATGTTGATTTTTGGCAAAATCATACAGCCCTAAAAGGTATTCATGTGCCCAGATCTAATCTATTTCCAGAAGAGCATAATTGTGACGTTAAAAGGTAAAGGGTACTTGGTCACAAACAGAAATCTAAAAAAATGTGGCATTTATCTATTATCAGCTCCCTTTACTCTGATATCCCATAATGAGATTCAGTTGCATTCAGAAGTTTATTTAGTTAGTAAATACAGTGACATTCAATATCTTAAATTAAGTAATCTGATGAGGCACATGTGTCAAATTAAAAGTAGACTACCTTTTTAAAACAACAACCTTTAGGCAGGTATTAAACACATTTTTCATTAAGCCCACGTTTCTGTATTAAAAATTTTGTTTTATTGGTCTGACGCGATTTTCTAATCTTAAATGTTGTCTTTTTGTTTAGCTGTAAGTGTTAATCATCCAAATTACCAGAACGAAACACTTTAAAATATTTGTCTGAGTAACTAATCTATCGAATATGCTTGGCTTGGTGATTGAGTGTTCACAGTAAATTAAGGAACAGGGAAGCTGTCCAGAGCAGATGGGAAAATGAATGGAGCTAAATACAAGACAGTCCTGGAAGAAAACCTGTTAACGACTGTAAAGACTAGAGACTAGGAAAACAACCCTAAATATACAGCCAGAGCTTCAATGGGATGCTCTAGACTCTAGAGCATGGCAACTAAAACCAAATAGCATCCAAGCAGCCTTTTGCCACTGTGATGATTCACACATCAAAACCATGATCATTAAGACTAGATATATTATCTATCTAATTTATGTGTTGGACTGGCCTAGTCAAAGTTCAGACCTAAATCCTATTGAGAATCTGTGGCAAGACTTGAAAGTGTATGGTCACATCAAATTTGACTAAGCAGGAGCAATTCTGGCAAAAAAATAATAATTCTCGTAGGTAGACACGTACTTCAAAAGGCAGGAATAAGTGACAATTACAGACCCTTTTACGTTATTTATCTGTTAGAATCATTAAACCAAACATAATTTTGTGGCCTTTCACAGGAAATGCTAATAGAGCACAACGTGAAAAAGGTGGTTTGAGGTGTGAATACTTTCACGAGCCTCCGTGTGTAGGAACACTTTAAAATCCGCGCTCTCCCTTGAGACATCTGGAAAAAAACATCTGGATTTGTTGGCTTTTTGTTGTACGCTTCCCCTAAAACCAGCAGCTCCACTTGAAGAGATCCCCAGGCCGACTGATGCGCCTTTTCTTTAACCCCGCTCTTCCGCTGTAATAATGCGAGGAAAACACCCGCGCCGGAGACATAACAGGTTTCCGTTAAGACCCCCGCGTTCCAGGTAGCAATTTAGTTAGCGTGCAGCTTCAGTCGATCCCACCTCAGCGTTTGAAGTGCAGGAGAATAAGAGCTTGAACAGATCAGAAGGGCTCAGCGGGCCGTTTTACAGAATAAAACAGGGAACGCGATGAGTCGCAGTCAAGACTACAGTAGTAGCTGGATTTGTCGACGTTTTAAAGAAAATACAATAATCACTGTGGGGAAATGAAATGTGTATGGGAAGAAAAACAAATCCCTTCATTACTAGTTTGAAGGTTTTGTTAACTGCAGAGCCACCTATGTTTTGTTTTCTATAAAATGCAGAAACGTAATAAAACGTGCTTCCAACTCTGCAGATGATTTATCCAGCCTCAGTTAGGAAAGCTTCGCCTCCATTCCCTGTCCATGCATCCTAGAAATGCATCCTAACTGTGTCGTTATTATCAGGTGGCGGCGAGTCCGAGCCCACTCACTGTTTGTTCTAGTCTGTGGATCCGCTGATGCCATAAATGATTGAAGGCGTTCGAGAAACGCACAAACGTCAACAGAGGGTCAAAATGCTCAGCTAAATGGTCTGTGTGCGTTTTATAGTTAACTCGAGCTGTTACTCATTCAAGCGATCTAATCAAGGATCGCAACTGGCCTCCGCCATCTACTGAAGAAGTTAATATTAAATGAGCAGGCAGGTAACTCCCTGTGAAAAAAAACAAAAAAAAAAACACCTCTTGTTATGTCTGGCAGCTTTCTGGTGCAGGAATGTAGCCGATGTATCAGACTGAGATAAGAACCCTGCTGAGAACAATCAGAGAACAGGGGTCAAACGCTGAGATTATGAGAGCCCAGACGGTAACCAAGTCTAAGTGGCTAGATATAAAGTGAACTACTTTTCATGCTAAGGTGACTGTATATAGCTGCATAATTGGGTACAGGTTTGCAGTTTAAAGAGAAAAACAGGAGTTGCTAACTATAATTACAAAATAATAGGCAAAATCCAGAGAATAGGGATTTTGAGGTGAATCTGCTCACTTGTGATTAATTCTCCGCTTTAAAAGGCGCATAGCCATATTATTTTACTTTTTTTTTATTTATATGTCAGTAGCTCACTCTGGTTGCATACAAAGTATTTATAAAAGATTATTACGTCCTGCTGGCGTATTAGTTATTTCGCCGTTTTACACTTGAATGAATACAGAAGTCGGGAATCATCCTGTTGCACCAAGTTTCCGACTCATTATACCGACTTTAGAGGCCGTTCCAGTTAAATTTTCTGACCCGGAGGTCCAGAATTCGGACCACCGAGGACAAACAGAACACACTATTGGAGTCCATGTTTTTCTAGCTCCAACACACCTGATGTAGACGTCTGAATGACCTCCTCATCACTCGTTTAGGAACAATTCCTGAAAATCTGCTGGTGTTGTAGACCTATATCTAAATGCTCCACAAATGATCCCAACATCGTTGTTATAAGTAATTATACAACGATAATCTTACAACAATGCTTTAAGACAACCTCTGTTACCATTCCAGAAGTACATCCCTGTCTCACCCACTTTGATTCTTTATTCTCATACAAACAAGACAGTGATATGCGTCAGTTCTCTCTGAGTGGACAGAGTAAAACTCTTAGCTGTACCTCCTCTTATGGTGATACTGTCTTGATTTTAAGCAGAAAAAAAAGAAAAACCTTGTTAATATTCAGCATTGCTTTCACGGTTGTACTCTTTTTATCCTTGAGAGTTTTACGACTTTTGAAGAGCATGCTCTTTGAGTGGACTCGTCAGAACCTTCCTCTGGTACTGGATCTCTGCCACCAGCTACACTCTCCCCACTTCTTCTCTCCCAGCTCTGATATGTGCTTAATGTTCACTTGGGCTCATCCCCAGCTCTGTGCCTCGCTCCAGCTCCCATTCCCCCTCTCACTTGGCCCCACTCTCTCAGTCTCAGCACAATCAACTGCTCCCGTCAGCGACGGGCATTTCATTACCCGAGTGCCAATTCGTTAGCAACAAGGCAGGTACAAGAGCACTTAAGCAAAAGCTGGAGACTGAATGCAAATGAGAAGGCCCATGCCAGTGCCCAAGGCCTTACTCCGTACGTGCTTGGTATTAGAAGCCGTTCACTAAATGTGAGCAAGTTGGGGTTATGGGACTTTGGTTTGGACTAAACATG
This sequence comes from Fundulus heteroclitus, assembly GCF_011125445.2. Lineage (NCBI taxonomy): Eukaryota > Metazoa > Chordata > Actinopteri > Cyprinodontiformes > Fundulidae > Fundulus > Fundulus heteroclitus. The sequence goes on from NC_046361.1 coordinate 9,080,095, forward strand.
GTTCCAAATAATTGTTATAACCCACAACTTCATTGGATTAAAACCGAAGAAATGGCTACACAAGCTTGAATTTATTGTGGATTTTCTCTAATCCCCGCTGGTAAAAAAAAAACCAAAAAAAAACATATACACTACCACTGAAAAGTTTGGGGTCATTCAGAAATGCTCATATATTTTAATTAAACGCACAATTTTCTTTGATTAAAATAGCATTAAATGTATCAGAAGTACAGGTAAAGGTGGGGCTTCTATATACGAGCACTAGATTGTCTATCCAACACGGTACTGGTAGCATCATGTGTGAAGGGATCCATTTTGGGATCCATTTTGCATCCAAAGGTGTAAGTTTTCGGAACAAAGTGAACAAAATAAGAAAAGACAGTTACCTCCAAATTCTGCAACTTCACATCAAATCATCTAGATGGTTGAAACCTGGACACAATGGGATAATGATCCCAAACATACATGTAAACTGGTTTTGGAATAGATATCAACTGGTTTCCTTATATAGGACATTTTTGACCAATCTGTATAATCTGACCCAATCTGTATAATATGATTGAACTTGACTTTGTAAAGTGCCTTGAGATGACATGTTTCATGATTTGGCGCTATATAAATAAAATTGAATTGAAATTGAATTGAATATAGCAGACTAACTTTAAGGTTCTGGAAAAGCCCGAACCAGAACTCTCTTTAAATTTTATGGACTATGCTTAAAAGCTCAGTCAGTGCCAGGACCAACCAAATGAAATCTACCAGTTCTGGTAAGGGTCAACCAGAAGTACCCCAGGCCCTGGCTGACGGCTACAAAAAGCATGTAGTTTCACTGCAAAGGGACATTTCACCAAATATTGATAGGAAAGCATGTATAATTTTGTTTCTGGGTGTTTAATTTTGAATCTGTTTGGATTACATAAAATCCATAGTTCAGGCTTTTGTACCCTGTTTCATCCTGAATAATCACATCATGGTTGAAACGTGTCAATCAGAAGCCCAAACTACTATAGGATTCATGCCCAAAATGGGTGAATACAACTTCTGACCTGCACTACATCTCCCTCCAAGATAATGCTATCTTTAAGGGTTCATGCAAAGAACTAAACTTAAAGCAAAGGTAAATAATTCCACAAATCCAAAGTGCTTCTAGTTTGGTAATCAGGTTATGGCCACAAGAAATTGTGGCTGGTGTCTGTAAGACTGGAGAAAACTTCGGCTTGTGGTCCTTTCAGTGTACTCGAAGCGAAGAGAGCAACTTCAAAAAGTATCTCAGGCATTTTATAGAGGGGGAATCAATATGTCTAAGTAGCTCCCATAAATAATAATAGTCCTTCTGGGCCTCCGCCAGTGAACGAGTGCCCGTTCCTTTGTCCTATAAATGTCACGGTAACTTGATTTAGCATGACTGATTGAGACATATTCCAAGTCCCTTGAACAACCGGTTTAATAAGTGGGCCTCTGCAGCCAATAAGAACTACAGTAATGTTAAACTTCAACATACACAAAAGGCGAGCCACAAAAGTAATAACTTGAAAGTGGGAGCAGTCAGGGGACATACTGTATCTGCTCGGTCCTCAATTGGTTTATGTGGAATTAGGCCTCCGTAGCAAGCCTCCATTTTGGTAGAGTGTCTTTAAACGAGACAGGGAGTCCTTCCTCGCTTTGGTCCTGCAACTGAACTCTGACATCTAACCTTCATCTAAAGAGAAAAGTCCTAAAATGTTGAATAAACTGACACATTACAGGGTTAATTGGTTTTACCAATGGCCAAATGTCAGTGGAAATAAATGTCTCTTTTGCTCAATAGTACAATGGGTTTAATAACCTAAGAAAAGACCACAAGTTTTCAGTTTAGAGGGGTTTCAAAATATCCCCCCACCTAGGGCTGGGCTATATGGATTAAAAAATAAATCTCTGATTTTATCATACCAAATCCGATTAATCGATTTTTTTCCTCCTTTTTGTTTCATAAAAAGAAATTAAAGAAATTACTTTAAAACCTTGCTTTTATGTCAAGTATTTCGTCAGGGAGTTGACCTGAATTCAAAGTGCAACTAAAAACAAGCTGTGAAACATGCTTGTAAAACAAGATGGCAGCCGTGCCATTATAAACAATGAAAATATAACAAAACATTTGCTGCTAGTGGTATTACACATTGAGCTAAGAACAGGCTTCACTGCACTTGTGAACTTCAAACTAAGTTAAAAAAAAAGTAAATAAGTAAATGAAGTACCTCGTATTATGGTAAAAAAAAAGTTTCTACATAACAATATTTTGACAATACATTTGCCTTAACACATATTCAGCATCACATGCTGTTCTCTTCATGGAAACCCAATGAGTGTATTGGCAAAATAAAATCCAGATTTTCCAAAAATGAAATCTTAAAGAATTGTAAATTCGAATTAATCGATTAAATTGATTTATCGCCCAGCCCCCCCTCCCCCACCATCCTCCAGGCTAGAGACGGAGGGAAACAGCCATCATCAGGTAAAATAACCCTTAATGCCTCCTGAATAGCATGGGTAACTTTACGTGGCCAAGTCATTAGGGAGACAATGGGGCCTGCTGTAAGGAGGAGTGCACCCCCCAACACCCGGCTGCCGCGCCCCCCTTTCCCCAAATCGGAGAGGATCTCCAAATGTAGCCAGTCCCCCACAGCACGAGCAACCGTCTCACTTCAGTCTCCTGGGAGTGATGGAGCAGAACAGGACACTCAAGATGGAAAGGAATGAAGCAACGGGATAAATCTGGAATGGAAAAAAAAAAGGGACCGGGAGGTTTGCATCTGGCGCTTGCTCAGATAAAGTAGTCTAAATAACTGAAGCTGATTATAGTCCGAGCTCAAACAGCCGCAGTCTTCGCGTCGAGTATGTTAACAACGTTTGCAGATGACTTTGAGGCCAAGAGAGGACTTGTGAAGCCCTGAGGAGGAATCTTAAAAAGCAGGGCGGGGGGGGTGCAGGAGCTCGGTTCGTGTCACGTGTTAGCCGCCTTCAAAAAGTTGAATATTCACGTTTTGGTCCAAACATCAAAGTGGCATGGTGTTTGTGCGTGCGAGCATTTACAGCCCTGCAGAGTGCGGGCACAGAAGTACTTCCGCGGACAGACAGGCTCAAAGTGAAGCAGAGAAGCGGGCCTGGAGACTTCAAGAGCTGCACTGCAGCAGGAGGCATTCTGGTTTCATCTGAGGTTTGACCAGCGCTACCTGCAGAATATCAGGCATCCTGATCTCAAAGAGGAGAGTGCTGATTCTTTTAATCTACTTATCTGGGAAAACTAATACCAGCTGAAATTCCTCAGCTGGTAAACACTAAGGAAAGTATTTGGGGAAAAAATAGAACATTCCGATAAAAGTATAAATGTTGTTCTATCAACTAGTTCTTTGAGAGGTCTTCTAAGCACTTGTTCACTTCAATAATGAAAACATTTGCCTTGAACTTAAAGTGACAGCTAAAAATTGCTTTTTCTCCCCAGGTGAGTGGCTGACCTTCCCGGGGTCAAATTACTCCAGCAAGCAGGGCAACAAAGCAACGCAGAACAAAAAGAAGCAGCTTGAGCTCTGAAACTGACTTCTAAAAGAACCAGCCCTCAGAAACCAATAGCTGCGTCTTATTTACAAAGGAATTCTGCTGAGAAATTGGCAAAAAAAAAAAAAAAAAACAGATATGTCTCCCTGAGTCAATCTAGATTACATTTTCTGGGACACTGTGACTGCATATGGTTGGATCTACAGTAAATCTACAACGTATTCCAGACGCTTTGGACTTTTCCGTATTTTGCAACTAGAGTCTTTAGTGTACATTATTGGTATTTTATGTAATAGACCAACATGAAGTGGTGCATGATTTTCAACAGGAAGGAGAAAGAGACATTGTTTTCAAAAATGTTCTACACACAAAATATCGAAAAAGTGCCTACCGGCTCAGACAAATGAAGCAGGTGGCTTCATTTGCTTTAAATCCACAAAAAAAAAAACTCCCACCCTGCAGCGGCTGTGCTTGGCTTTGACAACAATTGAATTTCTTTACAAACTTTGATTACCTCATTTTCTGTGGGAAACCCTGGTAAGATTTACCTCCTCCTCGAGCTGTTACTTATTCATCGGTGAGCAGATACCGATGCACCAAACTGAAACATTTTTGCTTCTCCATCTCAGAGAGAGGAGACGGGAACACGAGGGGAAATAAGCGAGTGTGCCTACGCAAATTATCACGCTTATTTTCATTATTCATGTGATTGAAATTTATTGTGCGATTAATTGATTTATTGATTATCGCGACAGGCCTAGCCATGAAGAGCATTAATCAGAGAAGCAGACGAGAGGATCATGGCAGCTCTGGAGGAGCTGCAGATTTCCACAGCTCAGGTAGAAGAATCTGTAAACTGGACAACCTTTAGGCTACGTTCACACTGCAGATCTTAATGCTCAATTCCGATTATTTTGTGAAATCGGATTTTTTTGCGTGTCCGTTCACATTTCCAAATATATGCGACTTGTATGTGATCTCCTGTGTGAACTGAATGCGTTCAACCTAAGTGTCCCGCATGCGCACTCGAGGACGCGATGACGTCACACGTAGCAAAGCGTCCTCAGTGTTTGTGTAAGTAAACATGGATTATAATGCTGGCGCGCATTTTGCGGTCATTAATTTATTTTCTAACCGGAGCTTTCTCTCCATTGACTGCTCTCCTCATTGTAGTCCGCTATGGGTGTCATCTTTCTTCCCGCTTCTGCATAGCAGGACGCAGAATAGTAACGTTTGTCGAGTATCGGTGACGTACATGTCGGATAAATGCGACCCGGCCGTACAGACACAGGTCGCATTTGAAAAGATACGTATCGGATTCAGGACCCCATATCCAAGTGGCCTGGGTCGCATTTGAAAAAATCCGATCTGTGTTGTTCAGGCTGTTGTAAAAAGATCAGATACAGGATGCATATGGGCAAAAAAATCGGAATTGGGTCACTTCAGGCTGCAGTGTGAACGGAGCCTTAGTCATGCTCTCCACAAATCTGGCGTGATGCAAGACTTGAAAGAAAACAATCAGAATTCCCATTCGCAGCTTGTCAATAGCCATCTAGGGGAAACGGGGGGGTCAGCTCTGCAAAGCAAATAGAAGCACACCCTAAAGACCTACAGCTGCAGCAGCAGATAGTGTTGTCACTGGGTGGTTCAATGCAAACGCATGCCACATTTATTTTTAAGTTGAAAATAACGTATCGTTTTCCTTTCACTTCACAACGACATGCCGTTTCATGTTGGCCTGTCACATAAAATCTAAAGTAAACTCCTTTGTCGTCTGTGGTCGGGCTGTAACCATAACACCAAAACCAGATTGTAGTGGCGTCATGAAGAGAAAATATACCATAAAATAATAATTTACCAGTAGATATGTGGGATATGAATGATCAGAGAATGTGAATGTTTAGCTCAAACGTGAAGGCTGTGTTTCAGTGGAAGACAGAAACCAAACACATCCAAGTATCTCTGTAAAAACTCTCTTGGTTCTTTGAAAACTCCCTTCACGCTTTGTTGAGCGCTTCGCGACTACACTCTGATTCTTCAGAGCCACTCCAGTCTATCTCCCACTAATCCCTCTCCTCCCAACCGTTCCCGCGCCCATGAACCTGAGCATGCCGCTCCAAGATGGTGCACGAATCACGCTCTTTCTTTTCTTCTTTAATCACTTTTCACTCAACCGAAAAACAGTTTTATCTCTAAGGGAGAGAAAACAGGAGGACAGGGTAAACAATATCCCAAACCTGGAATTGCAATCAGCTCAACTTCAGAGCTTTGACAATCAGCCCATGATGGAAGACAGGTGGCTGGGACGGAAAGGCTTTGGAAGGCAAGAAGTCAGCAACAACGGCTGCCCCCCTCCACCCCCCACCCCCAAAAAGGAAACTGCCTACTCCGCCAGAGGTTGGCCTCCGAAGCTTTTGTCAACACTCATCTGAAAAGGAGAATCTCTGGCAAGACCCTGAGGGTGATCATTTACAATCTGCTCCATCCCTGAGCGCACATTTCACAGACACAATCCCCCTCAACTCAGAAGCTAAACTTCAGCTCATTCCTTCCTAAACGAATCTGAATCCGATTGAAGAGATTGGTCTCCGAAGTTCGGCAAGGGCAGAAAGACTCCTTCGTTTCAGTTTCTTTTAATTCAGCTGACTGGCATCAGTCAGCAGTGAAATTAAAAAGCTCAGTCTCAGGAGGATTTCTACTCTGCTCCCCTGCCTGAATGACACACACAGGAAAGGCTAGCAGCCCCTGTGTCGATGCAAATGCACAAAGTAATTTAAATGTGCACTTCATATACAGAAATACAGGGAGACAAGCGAGAATCAGACACATGAGTCTCAGTGGACGCACAATCTGCAGCATCTCTGCCACTAGAAGCTGGAATGGGGAAAGGGACGCTCCCGGGGAGAAAGTTTGACCTGAAACTCTGTCAGTTCCTTGCAGTGGAGGGGTGGGGAGGCATCCTGCTTTATCGCTACTGTGGGCACTTCATCTCAAAGCAGCCGGCTGATTTGCATGGTGGATCTCATTCGGATACCTTTTACGGCTTGATGGTGGCAGCAAATACAAAACGCGTCAGCTGTGACTGACAGTAGGTGACCGGCTATCTGCAGAGCTTTAAATACTCAGATGCATTATGCATAATCAACACTCATTATGCATCATTTATTAACCACTGCAAATTGAGGGTATTTGCTTACACCTTTTGTTTTGTGTTTAATTATGTCTCTTCTAAGTGTACCTAATGAGAGTCAAATGTTACAATCCCCTTGTCATTTCCTTATGTGTTAATTTAGACATTACCAGTCTTTATTCCCAGGCCCCACTGTGTGCAGGAGTCAAAAGAAATCAGTGTTTATGTCTGACTGTAACTCAAAGGTTTGTTGAGCACCAAGAGAAAGGTGATTATTCACTGTGTAGCCTGCAGGCAGAACAAATGGAAAAGCAATAAACTCAACATCCAAAAGCATCAACTAGCCACAACTGGTATTACAGCGGTCTGAATGGTCAGACAGTAGTAGTTCTTTGATAAACCAGTTTTTGGTCTAATTGTTTATATGCAAGCCTGAACATTGCTTCAGTTACAAGGTGCTGCTTAATAGATTGTAGTAGTTATTTCAGCAGAACCAAGAATGCAAGATAACCTTGTTCATAGGCCACACCCTCCCTTCCATTGACACACTGTATACCACAGACGCATCACACCGCGAGCAGTAAAAATCACCTCGGACTCTTCTCATCTTGCATCACTTCTTCACACTATTGCCCTCTGGAAGGCGCTATAGGCCAACCAAACCAGTCAGATTCAAAAACAGCTTTTTCCCGACAGCTGTACGGACATTAAACCAAGCCGCTAACTGATGTTTCTATGTGTGTCTGTCTATCTAGTGTTGTATTGTTGTGTTGACACAGTGATGTGAGCATGTCATGCAGTACCACAAACAAATTCCACCAACGTGTTGTGTGGTCATTAATAAATAAATGAATAAATGATGTAATTTTCTATATGCCCAAGCATTGCAACGCGTCAGAATGATTGGCATGTACTTGAGGGACAGAGGAGGGTGAAAGCAGGACCAAAACCCTGACAAAGGAGGGCAGGGATTGGTTAGAGTTTATATATATATATATATACACATATACACATATATATATATATATATATATATATATATATATATATATATATATATATATATATATATATATATATATATATATATATTTTACCCAGTATAACAAAAAGTGTTTCTGAACAGGATTACCAACTACAGTTTTAACGGCAGCCTAAACAGGACATATGGAGAAATTCTCTATTTGGAGACAAAGTTATATTTTTCATAAGAAAGTTTAGGAAAAGGCAAATCAAAAAATAAAATATGTATCCAAAATTTTTTTAGATACAAAACATGACAAAGATCCAACGCTCAATCTGCGTATGGAAATACACCTAACCTGAAGCCATAGCTGATTAAACACAAGTGTTGTTAAAAAACAATTAAATCTAAACTGCTTTGTATTCCCCTTGAATAACAGTCATCCAGTTTTACAATTCAAACTACTAACTCCACTATTCAGAGGGTTTTGAATCAGTAAACAAGTGTGCGGTCTAATGCTTGGTAACGTTTGAGGTTATATAACTGTTCTCTCCAGCTGTTTCAGTGTATTAGTGCATTTTTACAAAATACATATCAGTTTTGGTTAGAAATGAGAAAAATCTGAGATGTTTTATGTAAATGTGTCATATTTGTATGGGTTTGGACCCATGCTGTCGACTAGGATAAATGCCCCCATAGTGGTCTCTTAGTGGAATAAAAGGACTGATGCTAAATGAAGCTTATGTTCATCCATGATTCTGTGCTGCGTGCTGTCAAGTTGACACAAGGGATTTAGGCCTTGTGAATAGATTGCACTGCATAAGGTTCGCTGTCATATTGTGGAAGTTTGTTTAAGGATACCGCCGGACTTGGGATGTGTGTGTGTGCACAATGACAAGTGTGTGGAGTTCATTATCATGAGGTCTCTGAGCACAGATGAAGTCCAGGAGCATTCAGGGTTTTTTTTCCTGTCGTCAAAGTGCCTCCCTCTTCATTCCTAATTATCTATTTTACGAAAACATAAAAAAGCAGCAGGGATATGTCCTGCTGACAAAGACACCAAGGCAAAGAGGAGGACAAACAAAAAAAAGGAGGTTCAAGGAAGAAAAAAACAGAGCAAAGAGAGGGGAGGACTCGCCTCTCAACTCAGCCCATTGTTTAGATGCAAATTTGAGCTGATCGGGATTCTGCCAGCATCCTCACCAGAAGACGTTCAATGTGCTTAGGCTGAAGAGCCAAACACACATAGAGACATAAACTGAGAGCAGCAGTGTGTTTAAGAGTCGCTCCCTTACGTACAGAAATGCACAACACAGAACCAGTGAAAGTAGCAGCAGATACTGTGTAAGGCATCTAAAATGATTACTATTATTAGACAAACTGTAGCCCACAAACAAGCACACATAGTTTCAATACCAGCTCTGCTCACACATAAGTTTCCAACCTGCTTCACAATTCAGTTTCCTGGGAAAGTAAAATAAGAGGACTACATGGCTTAGGCTGAGATGTGATTTTCAACATAATAGTGATTCATATTGAAGCTCTATTAATATAATATGTGTTCATAGTTATTTTGATTGTAAAGTACAGCTGCTGTACATTTAATGACTTGCCACGGTTCCATCAACCTTTTTTAATGCGCATTTTGAAATATCGCATTTATGGGGGTTGGTTGAAACGGCAAAATTCAAATAAAGTCAGTCAAGTTCGCAAAAAATGTTTTTATGCTCTTTTGGGTTTGTTTTGGACTTAATCGAAAAACTGTTAATGCACAAAACGGGAGATGGAAACACGTTTTTCTAATCAGTTCTGACGTAGCAAACGTTTCCCTCACATTCTCGGATATTCCAGTAACGCTAGAACGCTAGGTCTTGGAGGAACAACGGGTGCGTTTGGACCAGACACGTGCAGAGGGGGCCGGAGGGGGCCGGAGCACCTGCCCACAGGTGCCCTTTTGGTAAAAATAATTATATATACATTCTTTTTCCCTCCTCTGATATCAAATGTAAGCGTTATTAATATTATTAAAGTATTAATAATGTTATTAATGATGCTTTTCATTACAGAAATTATATGCAAAGCCAGTCACCTCTTTACCTTTCACCTCTTACTTCTCTCCCGGTAATCGCTTTCTGCGCAGTGAGACGGGCAAACAGGCCACGGAGCTCTGTGTCGGTATGTGGGCTCTGCGTTCCAGTTTCCCAAAAGGTTTTTGTTCAGAAACCGGTAAGTGAGAGGCATGATGAGATATCTGTACTTTTAAGACAACACAGCAACTTTGTGTAATTTTTGCTCTTACTTTTAGCACCCTTAACAACAGCTGACACTCACCAAAATTATTTTTTTGTTAGATTTATTTGATACTGACAGACACACAATAACATACAGCAGTTCTGTATCATGGTGCTTATAGTGTGAGCTAGTTTAGAGCACTTGTCCCAAGATGGGCTTTTGTAGTCAATCTATCTTATTACTAAAATGTTATTAGAATAACTAGTTTTAAGAGATTTGTGATGATGAGAGGCAGTGGTGGGTCATTTTATTTATACTTAATCATTTTGAGGGATAATGGAGATGCAGCTATGTATCTATAAACAGCTGCTTTAGAGGCTAAAATGAAGTCAATGAGGTTTCACTGACAAATCATTATGTAGATTATATCATATTGCTATATAAAAATTCTCCCCTCAGCTGATAATGTAGGTTTCTTTGTATAAATTTAATAAGATCATTTCATACATGCTTTCCTTTTTCCTTCTTTTAAGACATTTAAGATGAGGCATTTCTAGAAATTTTATTAAAACAAGACCCAGTATCTAAAACAAAAATACTTATACTAGAGCCTGCAGAGGTACCCGGCGCCTCATTTTCATTAAACAAATAATATTATTTAAATATAATGTTTTCGCATCATATTTAAAACTGTTTTTAGATTGTCATGCGTAATGTTTTTTTCAGGGGAAAGAAGAAATAAAGAGCTGTTTGAAGCAGCCAAAGTGGACTGCTTAGCAGCTGGGTAAGAAAGAGTTCAACAGGGTTTTTTAGTCAACATACAGCTGTTTGGTAGTGAACCTCCGTACGTAGACGTTTACAAGTAGTCAGCTTAAGAGTTGTTCGTTTTGTTAGGATGTACTACAGTCAAATGCAGAACAACTACTCCTAATTGGACAGAAGAAAAGGGTTGAATCAGATGAGATTGATCAGGATATTAGAAAAGACACTAAGGTTCTGTTGACAACACAGGGAGCACAGAGAAAAGGAAGACAGGAGTTAGAATTAAGAAAAAATACAGAGCTACAGGCGAAAGGGAGGATAAGACAGGAAAGAAGACACAATAGACTGGGAAGAAAAGAGAAGAGGGAGAGAAGAATTGTGTATACAAATAGAAGAGGTTTAACCTAAAGTTGGGAGTCAGTTTGGCTTCATATTTTCTCATGTTGGCAGGTAGCAATAGGGTCCCGTGTCACTTTTTGTTTTGTTATTTGCAGTTTCATGTTAACGTTGATCCAACTGTGCTGTTCTGAACAGGCCTCCACGGTAAGTACACAACATCCAGGCAACTTTATTTATTATTAGGGCCTTTATTACAGTACATTATCAGGTTCTATTGTGCCCACTCTGTTTATATTTTTTAGCAGTGTAACTGTGTAAAAATAAAATACGTTTGATGGTTTAGGTTTCTAATTTACATATTTTTCTCCTATGGAGGTTGGAACATCTCTGTGCGTTCGTATAATCAAAGTTCTGCAGAGTGAAATTCTGACTGTAATACAGTATTGAATAAACATAGGCATGGTGTTGTGTTCTATCTTTTTTTCCTAGATTTAGACCTATTGTATAACTCTATGTTAAATATTATCATGGTACATTGAACTGTAAAAGTTATGTGTAATTTGTACTAATATTCAGCACTAGAACCCAGTCAAATGTGGCCTTTTTTTACTTTGAGCTCCTGCCCCTTAACAGGTCTCTGCACGGCCCTGGTTTGGCTTGGACTGACGAAGAGACGCGAGCATTTAATGCAGTGAAAAAATAAAATTACTGATTACTGATCTGTAGTCCGCGCTAATTAGCAACTGCTACTTCCTGTTTATTACCGCCAATGTCAAAATATGACGTCATTACGCCGTGCATTGCCTGGTTAATTCGCTACAAACCAGTAAATAGAAACAAGTCTGATGTGCATTTTTTTTTTCCGCGATATTTTAAAAGTTCGCTCAAAAGTCGCATGACCACTGGATGCAAACACAGCTAGTATCACTGTTTAAGATCAGTGTGTGCTATTTTATACACTGTTAATAGCCTAACTTAGTTTTAAGTATCAATATGGGACAATTCTGAATATTTCTCTTCAACCTGCAATGAACCATGGGACAGGGTGTGCCACCAAAAGATACCACAGACATATCCTTCAAATCTGGGGAAAAGAAGGACACATTTGTCGGCCGTGAATGAGGAATCCTTCAAATTTGGACAGCCTTCATTGCATCGCTGTGACGCCATCAGCCTACAAATCTGGCCTTCGAAGGATGCGGCCCCTGAATTTGGACACACCCAAGGTTTGTGTACGTTCCCAGGACAGCTTAAAAACAAAAGATGGACCAAGAGGAGCACTACTCCAAAACCGGAGAAAACATGGCACCCAGTCTGACCTCTTTTAAAAAGGACTTTTAAAATTATGATTGAACAAGTATGTTTTGAAACTAGGACTTTTTAAAACATATTTCTACTATGAAACGGTCAAAAGAGAGACAAGCACGTTTGGTAATCAAATGTGACGTAATTAGTCAAAAGAATGTGTCCCCTGAGGGCGGCGTGAACACGTCTGACCCTGATTGCGCCTCCCATCCCCTATTCCTCTTCCACACCCTTTGGCCCCAGGTGCAAGCTAAATGCTCTCTGACCTATTGCTTTCCACTCCGCACCAGGATAGGGTGTCTTGGAGGATGAGCACTCTCACACTTGCCTGAACTCTGCTTGAGTCAGAGTAAAGACCTGGAAGTCAGCAGGTGAAAAAAATGGATCTACTAGGATTTCCAGTAGGGATTTTGTTCTGATTCTGATCAATACGGACTTTGACGCGGGGAAAACTAACACCAGCTTTGTCACGGATATCAAAGTTAATTGAAAATGGAATATTTCTAGAAAGATGTAAAACTAGATTCCAGAAAAATGCATTTTATATCCAAATAAACTCTCTGCTTAACACAAACACACACATTCCTGTTTTATGTAATTACCGAGGGCCTTGCCTTGACTTTCATTCATTTTCAACCCTTTCTATGGCCTAACCCTGACTGTCACCCTAAACCTAACCTTTAGCTGTACACACCTAACCCTAACCCTACACCTAACTGATACATAGTCCTAAACCTAATCCCTTGGACCCCAAAACAGTGAGAACAAAATAAGGTCCTCACCTTACATCAATGTCCTCACTCATAAGAACGTGATAAATTATGAAAACTTTGTTCTCACTCAGCTGCAAGTACAAGTACAGACACACACACGTGTACACACACACAAACACCTGTACAGATTAAAGTACATAAAATCCCCCTTCAGTCTTCAAAGATGAGTCTTTTTGACCTTCAGAGAACATTTCAGCCGTTGCTCTGATGATATGAGACAAAGCGAAAGCAAATATTTGGTGACATCCATTAAAAGAGAAGACGTATTTTCTGCTAAACACTCAGCTCACATGCTGAAGCATGTCTGCTCTTGATGAATATAGATTAACTAATGACCTTCAGTTAAAGAACTGCAATGACTCACTTGCCTGGAAACGAGGAAACTTTCCATGTGATTCTGTTCATGTTTTTAACATTCTTAGATTCAGGAGCAAATCTAAACTGGAATATGACGAGAAAGAGAAGATCTAGAACCATAAAAACATTTGTAAAATGGACTGTTCACTGATTTGACATGACAGAAAATGGGAATTGCACGAGTGGTAAGAGAGTGAGGTAAAAAATGGCTTTAGGGTGCTATTTGTTTGGATAATGTTAAGATTTTGTTGGCACCTTTGAAATACACAGAAACACATATGCTAGCTTTGCAAATGGTGCACTCTCGCACCCCTTCGTCCTGACCAGGATGGTATGTAATATCTTTTGCAGTTTGCATGTAAATCTACACTTGTACTATGACATTGTGTACACAGCAACAGCATTACCAGCACTGTCCCGCTGAAGAAGAACCACCCACAAGGCTGATGTCCAGCAAACATATTGCACTGTATATTTCCTCTGTCTTTATATTCAACAGTGGTATATTCAACTTTATGGTAAACCAACATGCTTTCAGGCCCTACCTTGCTGTTCCTCCTGATTAGTGGACTTTTACCAACATGGGGATGTGCATTAATGACCAAACTACAAGTACTCCCTGCACCCGCCCACCTTACAAACCATAGCCTTCTTTCACCAGATGTATAAACCAGGTGTCAGAAAGCAAAAGTGGATTCTCTCACCACCATCTTCATTTCTCATTGTGTTCCTTTGTCTCAGTGAGAGGAGTAGTTGTCTTGCAATTGAAGAGTTGTGGGTTTGGTTCCAGTTTCACCCTCTGCCGTGTGTCGATTTGCCTTTGGACAGGGCATTAAACCCCGACTGATCTGCGTATCGATGTGTGAGTGTGGCAACACTAAGAGTACGGCTGGGTAAATGAGACTTGTTAAACTGTTGACGGGTTACTATGACTAGAGATGCACTATATAGGTTTATTGCATTTTTTATCATTTCAAAATCTCTAACAGTTGCAGCAATGCCCCCCCCCCCCCCATTTCTATTTACTTACTAAATTTCATACCTTAGATCGTTTCCTCTCCTTCCCATTCTCCTTGTGTTTCTAATACTTTCATGAATCTTCATCACTTTCTTTCTTTTCCCTTTCCTCTAATAGAGTTGCATTAAACCCATTCTTCCTCCTAACAGTCTCACGCTGTTCTTCTAAAAAAAACAGAACTGATATCTTTGATCAGCCCAGCTACGTTCAGTGTTTGCAGTCCTCACCAAAGATCCATCTGAAGCCACTAGATCTACAGAGTTAGCTTTACAGATACTGGTCTCAATTTGCCATTACAACCTTACTCAATCGACTTCAGAGCGGCATTAACATTGCTCAATTGTTTTTATTTGTTTATTAAATTAATTCATTTCGCAACTAAAATAATTTGATCCTAATAAAAAATAAAGTCCTATCATGCTCTATTATCTATTCTAAAGAAGGTGGTGTTGAGGCTCCTCCTGTCTGTGCACTACAAGCCTAACAAATTAAATATGTATTATCCTGGACTCTGATTTACTGTTGAAAGTAACTACAAAGCAATGGCCAGGACAGAAACAAATAATAGTATTTTTCTCTGATAAGCAGATGGTAAAGCCTGCTCCTGTGTGTCAGAGTGTGTATACTACAGTGGGATAATATCTGTCAGATATCGTCGCCTGCCTCTAAAGCCTTCACATTGCTCGCCAGTGCTGGCTGAAACAACAGGAGCCGACCAGAGGAGTCTGTCAGGCTGGAGGGCAACAGTAGAGCTGGGACGAAAACTGTCACCATTCGCAGACACAGAAGTCACGTTTTGTAAATTTCACAGTTCAGATATCGTAGCATCTCAGATTCTGTTCAATAATTGATTTGATTTGAGTCCCCACTGATGCTTATCTTAACCAAAGTGCATTATTTAAGGCAGGTTTCAGTTAAAATCATCCTAAGGAATAACTGGACATTTTTAAAGCCACACTCTATTTATTTATTGAATCATATTTCACACTTAAGCAGAACCAACAACGAAGAAATAGATTCATTTAAAGCAGCACCGTTTAACCTTCTAGACCTGTAACTTCCAGGTTTAGCGCCCCTGAAGGCCACAAGGAACGCTGCATTGTCGGAAAATTAAACAGTCTCCCTCCGTGTTTTGGAATCTGATAGTAGACCACTTTGGACCAGTTACTTGTAAAGACAAGGCAACATTCAGTGCTCTAAATGCAATTCTACGTCAGAGAACCAAAAATATGTTTGAATAGGTAAGTGGCACATCTGTTTTGTTTTATTGTTACGGCAGTCTGAGCTCAGACTACCGTAACTTAGAATGGATCATGAACCATCCAGCTACTGATCCGACCCTCTCAAGTTACATAATCGGGTTTTTGAGACGGACAGCCGGCACAGAGCATCGATGCGTGCCGAGTGGTGTATATTGACTCGAACAAATAATTTAATATATCTCTTGTTAAGCTAATACTGGGGTCAAAAATTACACTGTGTTGCTTTAATATCTTGGTTTGAATTATTATTTTTTTCAACCATAACAAAAAAATGCAAACTTCCTGACACGTTTTGCTCACTATTTTTTTTATTCTAATAATTTTACCCACATAACACTATTTCGCATCCATGATGCATTTTCCTGGAGTTGGGTGACATCCCTCAGATAAATAATGCTCTGTTAAAGCCTTTCTACAAATTTGTCACTGTAGCTCCAGCTAAGCTATGAAATGATTGGGTCATGCCTGAAAATCTGCAGCATGAGCTTCGCAGCCATGTGCACCACTAGAACACTTATACATTGACAACTCAAACATTGCAGCAATGACGCAACTATAAAATTGCTTAATCACAGCAAAAGAATGAAAGCGTTTTGTCTGCACTGATGAAGATTCACTCAACTCATAGTGCTGGATGCTTGAAACTGAAACAGATGGAATGATCTACTTTCAGATTGTTTCAGCTAATAATCATTTGACCCCTTGTGGTCATTACTCATAAGAAAAGAGCATTGAAATGTAATTCCCAGGTCAGTTTATCCTTGAATGTAAAAAAAAAAATAACATCAGTGAGGTGACATGACTACAGAGGCATCCTGCAATGATACACTGTGAATTCCACACCCTTGATCCAAATACACATGCACTATTCAAATCAGGAGTACATCAATAGCCATACACATAGCTTAAACATGTAACAGGACATCATGTCCCACAAAATCTGTTTCATGTCCTCACCTTTAGACCTGCGTGATACACACTCATCAATTTACCATCATCCTTGGCAAAATTGGAAAGCCCTGTGGCAGCAGGTTTATTCTCAACCTTGGCAAATATGATGATATTTCAGCCAATTTTTAAATGCTGCATGCATCTTCAGGGGCTCAGAGGTTCCCTGAATCTGTTTTCATGCTTAAAATTCTGACACATAAAGAGTTTAAAAGTTTTGAAAGAGTATTTTTGCAAGGAACCAAACAGAAATAAGTATGGGAGGCATGTCGAATTGGGTCAGAGGCTGAACAAAGTGCACCTGGTTGTTAAGAGTATGACGGTTTTACAGGGCATTGGCTTCCAGCCTAATTACAGGTGGAAGTAAAATGAAACAAGAACACTGAGGAAGGAAACATGACAGCTGTGTCAGAGAATTTAGAACAAATGGGCCAGAAAGGGGGACACAAGTTAGACTGCCAGAGACATTAAGTCATAGATTAAAGGACGGAGAGGTGCAAACAGGACCTAGAAAACTGACATGTGAGATGGACACATGTTTAGGTCATCACCATCACTCACGAATGAAAACAGGAAACCACATAAACAGATAAAGCTAAACACAGAAGAAACTGAGAGAGAGAAGTTGGGTTCACTTTGACTGTGCTTGGTTGGAGAGGTAAATGAAGAGGAAAAGAGGAAACAACTCAGACAGGGTTGTTGTCCAAGCAGCAAAGCAACACAGGAAAAGCTTGCACATCCCATAATTTGTTTGGGGAGCCTAGGAGCACAAACTCTGGCGTCTAGTCTTTGAGACTTCAATTCTTAAGTAGCTGAGATTAAACCTTAAAACATGCAAATCTAATCTTTTTACATGTGTATAATCTGTATACTTTTTATAATTTAGAATGTCACCCTGAACACAACGTCAAAGTGAAACACGGTGGGGACAGCATCATGCTCCAGGGACGCTTTTCTTCAACAGGGACAGTGATGCAGATAAGAGTTTCAGGAGAACAACAACCCTAAGCATCCAGCAATACCTACAATGGAAGGATTTAGATAAATGTCCAATTCTAAATCCGACAGGGAACATGTGGCAATTGAAAATGACAGTTTACAGATGCTCTCTATATAATCTGACTGAGTCTGAGCTGTTTTGTAACGAAGCAGGGGCAGAAATGTCAGTAACTGGATGTGCAAAGCTGGTAGAGACACACCCCGAAAGACTGCTGTGATTGCAGCCAGAGCTGGTCATAGAAAATGTTGATTACGGCCATTAAAAACATCTGGTAAGTGCATTTCACACATATAGCCGTGGGATAATGTCTTTGCTGTTTCTTATGTTTTGCTATATTTGAAGTCAATGATAAAGTTTCATCAACTATTTCTTGCAAGAAACATTTTTTTAAAAAGAGGTCCCAAATGCTTTCAGCAGCAAAAGCCAACTTCTGTAACAAATATAGACGACTTCTTCTGCTGTCTCCTCTGGATCTGAGAAGCTCTGGAGTTACAGCTCAGCTGACCTAAATACAAATCACTTTTGAGCCCATGCAACCAACCCCCCCCCTACCCTCTTTCCCTTGGGTGTCTCCTCCAAACCCCTTTTCTCTAAACCTGATGTTTCTGCCGTTGCGACAGCAAGTAGCTGCTCTTGCCACAGCAGCTGCCCCGTTCCAGAACTGCAGCCACGGTATCAGGAATTTTGTCACACATCCAGTTCCCTGGAGGGAGCCCAGTTCTCATGCAGGCCTCTTGAGCCTATCCAAGCTCTTTATGTCAAGGATAGAAGAAGGATGTTTCCGGGTCACTGTACATCCAAGGCCCAGCTAAGAAACCTCCTGTGTCACTTTTTAATTTCCTGACCTAAACTAAAGGAAAGCTTAACTTGGACTTTAATACAACTGAAATTTACATTTGCTTTTGACTCTCATTAGCTTTCAAACAGCGCTGCTTGTTTGACAGCCATCTTAATCTGTCATTCAATTCTTTTTATCGTATGACTTGATCAAAAAAGGGCATCTTTTTAATATGTTAATGTAAAGGTCATCCAACTGCACAAAGTTAAAAAAAAACACGGCGAATGACAGACAATAAGCATTAATAATCACTTCGGAGTTGTGGCTGATGCCTGGAAGATCACACTCAAAAATATTTTCTCACGTCTTTGAATGCATCATAAATATGCGGAAATACACAGATCTGCCTGAGGGTCCGAATCTACAAGAGCGGTCTCTTGAGCTTCTCTTAAGAAATCAAACTAGGGAGTAAAAAAAATAATTGTGGAATAAACACTTGCAAAGAAGATTTGTTCAGGATTCCTACTCATTTCCTACTCATTTTCATGTAAAAATTCCTTACATTTGCAGAATTAAATTTCCAAAGTTTGGCCCATTTTAAAGTGTAAATACATAGTTTCACAATGAACATATTGTATGTATGTATGTATGTATGTATGTATGTATGTATGTATGTATGTATGTATGTATGTATGTATGTATGTATGGATGGATGGATGGATGGATGGATGGATGGATGGATGGATGGATGGATGGACGGAGAGTTTGATCCACATTCAGATTGATTAACAGGTGGATTTAGATGACAGGATGTGGAATAAAGTCTGGAAATGCAAAATCAAAAACTGAGAAAATTCCAGACTTTTTTATTTTTACTTTTCCAGCTTGTGTAGGAACCTGTTACTTTGCTTGCTGGTGCTGTTATTATATCCCTGTTTATCTGACTTACACATAATGATGTAAACTCAATCAAGATTCGGGGTCGGAAATTATTTCCAGTTACTTTGTGGGATGTGTAGACTGAGATCTGATAGCGATCATTTTTAGTTGCAAAAAGAAAAACAGTGTCAGATTTAACATCGGATTCAGGCTGGACATATATGATTTTGCAGTCCATGTAACTGTTCACACTTTTGGAGGCTATAATGACAGGCTTGTTGCTACATGTGAGACGTGAGCATGCTTAGAGTGACTGCGCTATCAATACCATCTGTGATTCTTATCACCAGCAGAGAGATACACTCTTGATCCTGGCTGGGATGGAAGCCAAGGTGAGCAGACTGCGGTTAAGTGGTCCATTCCTGCTTTGCTCTCTTCCATCTTTCATGGCTTTTTCATTTCGAAGTCCTTTATCACCATGCCAAGCGGGATCAGCACTCCGAGATTTTTAATTAAAATGGAAAAATCTGCAATAACGCTGGAGACTCCGGGTTAGCCAGCAAATGGGTCCGACGGTCTAGTTTCTGTCTTTAAGGCTCTGTTGCTAGTTTGATCAAAGCCTTCCATCAGGCTTTGCCATTTGTGCGGTTCTGTTTACATCACTGAATGAAGGCTCTGACATAATTCAAACAGGATATACAGATTTATGGAGGATACACCGTTCCACCAAGCGAATGAACTCCACAGCCTTAATCCATTCAAAGAGGCTGAGAGAAAAAAAAAAATCAAAATCCTTAAAGTCACTCTTCTTGACTTCCCATGACTCCCCAAAGACAAAAGGTTGCTTGTGCAGACATGGACTGGATAAAGACCCCGGTGCTTTACTTCAGTCATCTGGGCGCGGCCCATGTAGCGTCATCACACACTTTCCAGAGGCCCAATGAAATAAATACCATCTACCCCCCCCCCCCCCCCCCCCCCCACTGGAATTACCCCGAAAAGCTATACATTTCCCCGACGTGGGAAATTAGGGGGTTGTTGAGTTTCACAGCGCCGCGGTAACAATTTAATCTATCTGCAGAATTTCTCTGTGTGATTAAATTATGAGCAGGTGGTAGCGCGGCTTAATATTTTAATTATAGGTCAGCAAACATGCAGCAGGTTTTCCCAGAGCGTTTTACAGCAGAGGCGCGACACCACGCAGGGAATAAAAACGGAGCCTCCGCTAAAACTGTGAGGAAATCATAAAGCTTGGGATAACAAATCAGCTATGCGGTAGAGCAAGGTTCAGACGTTAAATTGAACCTGATTCATGCTGACTCTCAAAACGAGGGGGGGGGGGGGTCCTGAAATCGAAAGATTTCAGGACAATCTAGCCCTAATCCTGAACCTAAGCATGTTGTTATCATTCTATCATTATCTCTTCGCAAATCAAGAAGCTAAAGGGGGAGGAGGCAGCCAGGTTAGGAATTTCATGCCTCCTCCTTCCACAAACAGTGGGGGGGGAAAAAAAGCTCAAAGTACTCTGCAAGGCCACGGCTCATTCATTGAAAAGGCAATGGAGCAGGAGGGAGGGGGGGGGGGCTCAAACAGTCATCCCACATCCCACCCACCCCGTGAAGCATTCCACTGTTCTGTCTGCTCTCTCACCATTAAGCAAGACCGCCTGCTGATAAATCAGAACCCCCATCATGTTCTCAAGAAGCCCGGTTAACCCCATTACCAGCGAGCCGGTGCTCTGCTGAACGCACATATCATATCGAGTCAGCGTTACGCAGAAAAAAGAACCTTCCTGGATTGCACTCCATGTCGACACTATAGATTTAAATAGACGAAAAAAGGCACAAAGAAAAGGTTTCTGATGCAGCTGTGGCGTGACTCTGCACAGGCTATCTGGAGGAAGAAACAGTGCTTTTGTTGCTGTTGCTCCAACAGGGCCTCCGGGGAAAGATTTTGACATCAACTTATCACGAGCTGAAACAAAAGCGACTGATAAACAGAGCAAGACAGATACGATCTCCCTGTGCACTCAACACGTCTCCATCAGGGCAGCTTCCTCTCTCCCAAAGGCCCATCACTTCCACCTTCTTTCTTTGTTGGTGACAATTTGGAATGAAAATGTTGATAATGACATTAAAAAAAAAAAAGTTTTTTTTTCTGTTGGGAGATCATCCGCCCTGTTTCACACGTGTTTCCATAAAGACTTCTGGTGACTGTGCCAGATTCTGTTTGATCAGTTTTAAGAGGGTCAAACTAAAGCAAAACTCCATTCTCCTTTAACCCATGCCTGTTAGTTTAATTAGGCAAAGCCACATGAGCGGTTTTAGCTGCTTTAGAGTACTGATCCAACGTACCTAGATGAAAAAAACTTGGGGCTTTCTTCTCAGGTAACAGAGTAGACAACTTTTCAGAGGAAAGCTTGAGGCCACGTGTGGTCCAACTTGGAATTAATGTTCTAAAATTACCAAACTGGTGTATTTTACTTTTTAAGGCCACACTACCCAACAAGCACCAATAAGATAATATTGTCAGTGGAACTATTACATAATGGCTATAATTGTCAATATTACATCAATAACCTCTGTAACAGCAACATTATAAAATCAGATCTTTCTAACTACATTAAGTATCTGGATAAATTGTTATCACGTGTTAAAAATCAACAAAAGGAGTATGGGCTTAGATAACTGTCAATATAAACGTATGCGTAGGTGCCTGAATTTGTAAATGTAAGTCAATAAAGGTGAAAAATTTTAAGATTTGTATTTGTTTCTTGTCAACTCATACATCTGACAGCAGATGTATGAGTTTAGAAATTTAGAAGTTACAAATACAAGTTACAAAGTTACAAAAACACAAATTTATGAGTACAAATCCACAATCCCTAAAGAAGCTTTAGGGATAGTGACGGTAATCTACCTGAAAAGATTTTGCATTTGTTGTCAATTCATACATACGTGTGACATCAGATGTTTCGTTTGGGAGAACACAAGCTTAGAAGTTACAAATACAAGTTACAAAGTTACAACTTTGTAAGAACACATACAAAAACACAAATTTACGAGTACAAATCCACAACCCCGAAAGAAGCTGTTCCAAACTTACCGGTTAGTGGCGGTAATGAACCTGAAAATTGTTCACCAACCACCATTAAACGAGAAGAAGATGAAGAAAACGGCCCTTGTATTCTCACAGATGAAACATCTGATGTCACATCTCAATACCGCCACTAGCTGGTAAGGAGTATAACAGTTTCACCAGAGGTTGAAGATTCGTACTTCGTACTCGTAAATTTCAGATTTGTTTTTGTATTGTTGCAAAGTTGTAACTTTGTAACTTGTATTTGTAACTTCTAAGTTTGTGTTCTCCCAAACGAAACATCTGTATGTATGAGTTGACAACAAATGCAAAATCTTCTTTTTATTGACTTTTATTTACAAATTCAGGCAGCAAAGCATACGTTTATATTGACAGTTATCTTATCCCTTAAAGCAGCATCAACAGAATCTGAAATTTAAAATAATGATCTAATGGGGATTTTAAACTGCTACTTTTCTAACTGCTTCTTGCAACCAGTTTTGCTTCAATGCTAACTGTATCTTGTATGAAACACATTCACTATTATAAATACTGTAAAATATTGATAACAATTGTAATCACATACCATAAAAATCTCTGCTACCTTTCACACATTTTCTTCTTGGGCATCTTGAACTGCCATTTCTTCTAATTTCCTGTAGCAGCAAGCAGTGATGTGTTGTAAAACCTATTTTGCAGGCAAAAACTTACTACCGTAATTATCTGCCAAAATGGTTCAAACATGGCAAAATGCAAAAATGACAAGATAGCAGCAACATATGTAACTGTGATTCTATTGCTGAAAATACCACATTGATTTTAATTTACCACTTTCTCCTGACACTTTTTTTGCTTTATGGCTAAAATATGTTCCCACCACTCTCCATGAGCTTTCACATCTCGTCCATTAAAGATTTACATCTGGTATGGACAATATATTATCAATATGGAAAGTGTGAATGCCAGACACCTGAAATACAATATCCTCCCAAATATTATAGCCAAGCAGTCCTTTGCAATCAATATATTGTGTACATTGACACTGTCGCAAATTGGTTGCAAATTGTTCTATATTATGTGTGCAACTATAGCAAAAATCTAACAGAGCATATACAGCCTTACAAATTTGAAGTTATTAGAGCCCGATTTCAAAGGCAGGACCAGGGTGGGACAAACAGGGTCACTAGAAACAGGTGAGAACCAATCAAATAACTACGGATGTGACGCAGACTCCAAGCAACACACTCCATTTTAGCCCTTAGAGCAGCCAGCTGTCGAGGTTTTAAAGATACATCGAGCTCATTCAGGATATAACAATGGGTATCGTTAAAACATCGCTGGTTACAGAAAAGCGCTGCAGCATTATAGGTAATTCTGGTGCTCGGAATCACATTGTAAAATCCGGCTTCCTGCGTTGATTCGTCCGATAAGTCTGCCAGACTGGCAAGATGTGTATACTGTACACGGCGTAAGTCAGTCTGACCAGACAAGTTTTTTATGCATAACATACACGGTTTGCGCATTTCTTGGGGTCACCCTGCTCAGTTGCGCATTTTTGCCTTTTTTATTATGCTTTTTAACAAATGATAACAGCACAATAACTACAGTATTTTTTTTTTTGCATGCTTCAATTTACATTTCGCTTTGCTGCTGGTACACCTTAACTTCCTCACTGTGGAACAAAAAAGGATATTTCTATTCTACTTATCAGTGTTTGGTTGCTCAAAAAAGATGCAAGAAAGTCTTTGCAACAAGTGTCTTTGAAATTACATCGCACACAAAGTTCCCTCAGTTCACAAAAGTTTTCGGTGTTTCCCCTACCATTCTTCAAAGGGGTCAATTTTTGTAAATCGCCCACTTTCTGAGGATGGTTGCATGTATGATATACGCATGTATATCAGAACAGTCACTACAATGAACATCTACCTAAATTGTTACCATATGGCAAAAATCAATTAACTAAGCATAAACATACTTGCGCCTTTTAAAGTAAACCCTTTTATATTATAGAATTGCTACTCTACTAACTTTCTATAGCAGTCAGCTGTGCTGCAACACTAACACTTTCTTGTACGTTAACACAATCAATACAATAAACATTTCCCTAAATTGTTCCAACACAGCGAAAATCATTAAATTCAGCCTGAAACCCCCTTCAACTTTTAAAGCATACATTTCCTCATAAGGGATTTTGTACTGACCCCGCGACCCCATGAGGGATAAAGCGGATCAGAAAATGGATGGATGGATGGATGGATGAATTTTGTACTGCTAGTTTTTTATTCCCTTTAGCTAGCTGATTTAAAGTACTAATATCTTGTACATAAACACACTCAAAAGTCTTCCTGACGTGTTATCACATGGCAAAAGGCAATACATTGATTGAGCATAAAAAAACTTTAACTTTTTAAAGTACTAAATTAATAGGATCTTTATACTGTTACTTCAATCTGCATGTGGAACCTAGCCGTACTATAGATGGCAGCCGACTGTGTATGTAAACAAGATACAATTTGTATCTGCCTAAACTGTTCTCACACAGCAAAAAATGCATTACTAAGGATAAACTTAACCTTTGATGGAACAAAACTAATCAGTATGTACACAAAGTATGTGTAATGTTAGCCTGAAAGTAAATTAAAAGGAACCAGGTTTCAGCTGTGTTGTTTGTACGTATGTTCTCATCTATTACCATGCTAGCACAGTGCTACAGCTAACAAGAGCCTCGTTAGCCCGCCCACCCTTTGTAGTAGGGGACAGCTTCTGGGCCAGTCTTCTGCTTCCTAATGATTCTCCTTCGTTATAACACAGCTGAAATCTTGTGAACACTTGTTTTACGGAGTGCACGTTGGTGTCCAACAGATAGCACGAGTGAAAACAAAGCCGGCGCAAAGCACAAAAACATAAAACATAAAACCTAAAACGTGATCCCTGAAGGCAATTATCTTCACGCACCCCTGGTCCGAACTAACAATAACGCCCCTCCAAAACAAAACATCTCTCACACTTCGTGAGTTCACGTGCACAAACAAAAATCCCTTACTTTACATCACTCGTCTTCGCCCCCCAAAAGGCTTTCAGCAGCAGGGGCGCTTTCACAAAGCCTTTTTTCTTCCATCCCAGACAATGCACCTCCCCACCTATACTCTGCCAGGCATTCCTGAGTCTATCCTAGCTATCGAAAATGTCAAGAATGAGGAGAGAAGCAGAGGAGGGTAGCAACGAGCACTGCGGCAGGTAGAGTCTTGTCCCGCTGTGCGCGCTTCCCACAGTCTCCGGGGTTAGTGCCTGCGTGGAACGGATGGGATCTGACTTGACTCCCTTAATTAAAACTCCTCACTTGAACAAGCCTCAAAGCTCATTCTCCCCTGGATGAAGGCATTCGAGCTAATTATCAGGGCCAGTTTCACCACAAAAACAACAGAAGTTATAAAAGGGGACGGAAATGAGAGGCGTCCTCAGATATGACTTATCGGATTATCTGCACACGAGAAGATCCGTGGAAAAAGGTTCGACCTTTTCACACGCGCGTTTTAACATAAGTGGTGTTTGATTACTTTTTTTAAAATATTCCTCTGCCAGTAATCCTTCAACTTGAAAGACGATATGAGCAAAGTAGGTTATGCAAAGCAAACCCTGTCGGAATACAAAGCCCCAAAACAAAACAAAAAAAAAACAGCACAGTCCAGACAGTTTTCCAAAGCCAAGAAGCTCCCCTTTCCTCTTCAGGAGTCTTGAGGAGAAGAAGAAAAGGGGGCTGAATAAAAAGGTTAGCCGAGCAGTGTTTGGTGCCTGGACAGACCAACAGGAGAAAGTTTTATGTGTGTGCCAAATGCAACTTAACACTGCAAACAAGTTCCATCCATTGGAACATTTTGCCATCCAGAACCGGGAGGTGATTCATGCTATGCACCACCTCACCCCCCCCCCCCCTCCCCCCTCCTATACTGGCCAGCGAGTTACATCCAAACTCTGCACAACGGCAAAGCTTGTCGAGCAGCATAAAAAGTTAAATAGCAGCAGGTTCACTACTCGCCGGTATAGGGGGGCAAACCCCGCTACAGTCTGGAAGTCTCAGTCAGTCCTGAGATCTATTAGATACGGCCTCACGGTTTCTCCTACAAGAGCCTGACAAATTAGTTCTCGACCAAAAAGAGGAGATCAAAGAACAACAGATATTAATTAGCCTGTGTCATGCTGAACGCAACGTGATAAATACCCTCCAAAATCCACCACCGTCACATGTCGTCATCATCATCTCTCCACTGGTTTGAGACTTTCTTTTGACTGCGTGCCCTATGTGTGAAATGCATTATAATGAAGTTGAAATCCATAAGCTTGGGAAAAAAATTTTGCATGAACCTGAACCTCCTGAAATCCTCTGTCTGACCTAACAAGACGACCCAACGACAAGGGTTGAAAATCACTCTTTAACCCAAGAACCCGTGTTTGTACGAGTTGTTTATCGGCCACGCCTTCGTCAAGGCTTCATTGAAAGGTCACAGTAATAAAGTTTCGAAAATGACTCAGGTGGCTTTGCTTCATGAGGTTTGGGGAAGCTTTACCACACTGAGCCCGAGGCGGTCATTGTAGCAGCCACCTGTAACCGAATTCCTGGCTGCCTTTGGAAAACAGGACGATTTGTCCCACCGTGAGCTACCACGTGCTCAATACTCTAAGATGTACGCCAACATCTGCGCCGTAGTACAACTTTTCAGTCCAGGGGTACCGGTTTTTCCTTACTTTGAACGCAGTTCTCCACTTCCTCCAGGTTGCGAAGAGTAATCCTCATCAGGCTTGAGTTGAGCATCAGTTCATTCTTGTGGTCCGGCCCCACGGACTCCGGGGCGAGGTTGAGAAAAAATATGCGAGTGTCGCCTGTGGCCACTTGGTTGTCACAGATGCGAGGATTCCCGAACCCGCCGATCGTCAGTTTGTTGCCTCCATCCAGGAGGATCTCACGGCTGATGGCGGACTTCCCTTTCAGGTAACGCCACACTCTGACCTTCAGACAAGGAGGGATGTAAACAAAGAAAGGCACGTGTTTTACCAAATATTACAACAATAATATAAAGACATGTTAAAAACCTCAGGAACCTGGTTTCATAAGCGTTCACACCCTCAATCTAATGCTTTATTGAGTTTTAGCATTCTTTAGTTAGTCTATCAGCATCCCACATCATTATTTGACAATATCACCTTTGCAAAGTTATCCAACTCTACCAACATGTAAGGCAACTCTTGTCCACAGGACATCTTCAGGTAATTTAGTTGTAGTCTTTGGCTAGGCCATTCCACAACTTTATTTTCCTCTCATGTCCTTCATATGTTGATAAAGGTCTTTTTATTGATAGTGACAATAAGTCTAATTCCATCTGAAGAGGAGTAAACCTACAGCATGATGCTTCCACCATTACGTTTAACTTTGTGGGTATGCTGTTCTTTCGATAATGTTCCATCATATTTTTGTGTCAAATGCTAATTTAAGTTCAAATTTGGTTCCATCAGATCACAACATGTTGTCTGCGTTGGTTAGAGGAGAATACTACAGGTAAGTTTATTTGCTCTAAAGTTACCCAAAGAATCTACGGTAATTACAATGTAGGACTGGAAATAGACCAGTGTGGTCATAATAATGATGCTACAGCTACCTTTTAGCCATTAGCAGCCATAAACATCACCGGCTAACAATCCATTGCAAACTATTCAGCTTGTTTTCACTGGCGATTTCATCAGAGAAAGCTTGTTTGTGAGATTTGAGTCTCAGGATAGGAAGTCTTCATTTTTGTGACTAAAGTCCAAGTCACAAACTCCTGTCTCCAGCTGTAGTTTTGGCATATATAAAATCCTCTAGAAGTTTTAGTATCCTTCTCCTAGCTGCTACTTTCGTACAATCAGATTTATTTGATCCTTTGTAACCTCTCTACAAGCTATGAATTTAGTTAAAGGAGGCTTTATGACATCCCAATACCTGACATTTTAACTGGGGTGGGTACGCTTTTAGGATGCACCGTACAAAGCAGCAACTTTGACATTTCATACCACTAAATTCTAACCTCAATAAATTTTTTTTTTAAATCAAGACTTAAGAGTCAAGCAGTTTTTTGTGTGTGTTTTTGCCATGAAACAATCTCATTCGGATCCCGACTTAGTCTGTCTCGGAAAGCGAATGCATTTTTTTTGCTGACTGTCTGGAAAGGTTTGTGTTACATACTAGACATCTTGCCTTATTTCAGCATTTGGTGGGGGGTTTCTGTTTACAGGATGAGCCCTCGTGCCTCTAATCTGCCCCCATTCATGCGTTTGGGAGACGGGAAGTGGGGGGGGGGGGGGGGGGGGGGGTTGGGGGTGACGAGGAGCAAGTGAGCTGACCAAACACGACTTGTTTAATTGTCACAGAATATAGAGTGGCAAGCCACGAGTCAGCCATAGAGCAAACATTGCTCAATGAATGGGCAAAGGAAGGACGGTGGAAGTTGGGACCTCCTGACTAAATGTTTGGGTCATCGCAAATTCAAATACTTTTACTCATTTCTATGTATACCACTGGAAAATACATCAAATCACTGTCATAATTGTAATGTCAACATGTACAAATGAACTATTTTACCAGCCAGATGCACTTTTACTGCCCTTGATGCCCAGACCTGACATAAAATTAAGTGGCGGAAATTTTTAAGCACGGGGCAAGTGGGGGAAAAATACAGAGAGAAAGACAATATCAGCATTGCATTATTAAATAATAATGTTTGTCAAATATTGTGTACCCTGGGTTTTTATGGTGGCAGCAGTTTAAAAAGTTAACCGATAAGGCTTGAGAAGTTGACAGGATCCGATCAGATGACAGAATCGGAGCGCCCAAACCATCACACTGCCTCCGCCGGCTTGCCTTCTTCCTGTAGTGCATCCTGGGAGAAGCTGAAGCCCAGGGGAGCACGGCACACACGCACACAGCTATCCATGTGACGCAAAAGAAAGCACGATTCATTGGATCAGGCCGTCCTCTTCTGTTGCTAGTCCAGTTCTGATGGCCACGTGCCCACTGTCAGGATTCTGTCAGGTGTAAAGGGTCGGCATGTGCTACCCGAGCCGCCTGCGGCTCTACAGCCCCATCAGCAACAGACTGCAGCACGCAGTGTGTCATGACACCTTTAAACCAGAACCAGCACTTACTTCTTCAGCAGTTTGACCTACAGAAGCTTGTCCGTTGACTCTAACTCCACACCAGGCCAGCCTTCACTTCCCAAGTCCATCAGTGAGCCATGGCACGAACCTGTTGCCTGTTCCCCACCATTCCATCTTTAGACCATTTCTACTAGATAGCTGCAGACCACAGCAGAACTGGAACACCCCCACACGAGTTCAGGAGATGCATCACCATTTAAGCCATTTTTTTATCAAACTCTCTCAAGTCCTTCCTGCTGCCCATTTTTCCTGCTTCTTCTAACACATTAGCTTTGAGGAGGAAATATTCACTGGCAGCCTCCACCCACCATCCAGCTCCACAATGAAGAGAAGAGTATTATTTGCTTCATTTCATCAGTGGTCACAACGTTATGCTTGATCGGTGAATATAAACATTGCAAAGCAACACTGTCTCTCTAATGTGAGTCTCTGAGGGAACTTCAGAGGGAACTTTCACGATTTCTCCTCCCTAAGGACATGACTGCTCCTGCTGCAACTCCCAGGTATCTGGTCTGCGG
Organism: Fundulus heteroclitus; assembly: GCF_011125445.2. Taxonomy (NCBI): domain Eukaryota; kingdom Metazoa; phylum Chordata; class Actinopteri; order Cyprinodontiformes; family Fundulidae; genus Fundulus; species Fundulus heteroclitus. The sequence continues at coordinate 9,110,154 of NC_046361.1, forward strand.
TGCGATTTGTCAGCAGCACCGCGGAGTAAAACCAAGCCTCAGAATGTGATCCCTGCGGCTACAGGGGAAGTGACAGGTTGCATACTGTATTTCCAGTCCTTGGGGCGGTAGTATGGTGAGAGTGAACAATCGGGGCGCCTGCAGCTTCCTGCAGCCGTGTGTTTTTGGCTGACTACATGCGCGGTTAGGCCTGCCTCCTAGCTGCGTAATTGGTGAGTGGAGATGAAATAAGAAAAAAAAATGCGTGTACTTTAATGTGTTCCTGAAGGCTAAGTGGAACCGCCGCCAAACAGGAAGGTGTTTTTTCGGGAAAGCGAAAAAAAAACTGTGATTCTGCCTGCGGCGGACCTGATGGGACTTCTCAGAAGTCCGGTGAGCAGGTGTCTGAGCGCACCGCTGCTGCGGATCGCTGCGCGGACCACGCGTTTCCAAAAGTCTTACCTTGCATGAATAGGAGTTGTGCACCGGGTCCACGTTGAAGATTTCGTCCACGGTTCCAGTCAGGACAACGTTGGCTTCCTCCTCCCGGTCCTCCAGCTTTTTCTCCGGGCAAGTGGCGGCGCAGGGCGGCCACAGGGGAGCCACGAGCAGCCCCGCCAGGAGCAGCGCGGCCCGGAGAGTCCGCTGCGAAGCCATGACCACCGCACGACTGGACCCGGAGGAAAAGTTAACTTTTTTTTCTGCTTGGATTGAACCTGAGCCGCCCGGCGCGTTCAAAGACCCACTCCACAAGTATTTTTGTGAGCGTATTATTATTATTATTAATTCTTTTCTTAGATGTTGCGCGGAGTCCTCCTTTCCGCAACTTCCCTGCGTTTAAGCGGCGTCTCATTCACCTTGCAGCCCAGCTCGTCGCATCTGCAGCCAGGGTTCAAAATCCCTCTCTGCCGCCGCCGGCTGGGAGTCCAAGAGGAAAGAGGAGGGAGAAGGAGGGAGAAGGAGGAAGGGGCAAGGATCTCTCTCTCTCTCTCTCTCTCTCTCTCTCTCTCTCTCTCTCTCTCTCTCTCTCTCTCTCTCTCTCTCTCTCTCTCTCTCTCTCCCCCCTAAGGAATGTAAACTCTTCTGTCTTCCTCTCACACACACACACACACGCACACACACACACTCTTTCTCTCTCTCTCCATACACACACACACACACTTCAACAGGATTTCCATGCAATCTGAATTGCTGATCCCACAAGTGAAGTGAGGTGATGGTGGAGGGGCTGACGCCGGGATGCCTGCAGAAAGTGCCTATCCAACGCCGCCCCCAGTTGGACAGAGAGAGTCTTTACCCCTGATCCCTGCCAGGGACCCCTCCTTCCCGTGCCCCAGACCTGCACTTACACCTCACCTTCTTGGAGCGATTTCTGGTGGGTATTTAAAGTTGATCTGCCCACTGGTCCTCCGTGACATCATGACTACCTAGATGATTTTTTTTTTTGGACTGTTAATGATTTGACCTTCCAGAAGCAAGCACTGTTTTCCCCCTAATCAGGCCCGTATTAAGACAATGTGGTGCCCCTGGGCACTATACCTCAAACACCCCACCCCCCACCCCCCACCCTTACCCATGCTGTCCTACGGTCAAAAACATCAGACATAATCAAGGGGATTTCTGTAATGTAATTTACTATTTACTAACTTACACAACTACATGTAGGCATATGAGCAGTGAGCAATATTCAAATATCTCATTTTAAAATGTTGAAATAAAAAAATATTGATTTATTTATCATTTATTATTATTGTGACATCAGTGTTCACAAAACGAATAATGCATAGTCTTTCAACAATTTCAAGTAAATAGTATAATAATTTATGAAAAATAATTTTTAAAGCATGTGTCATGTGATGCACACCCCCCCCCCCCCCCCCCCCCCCCCATGGTTTGTGCCCCTGGGCACTGGTCCACTGGCCCTTATGGATAATCTGGCCCTGCCCCTAATGAATAGCTACTTAAGTGTATTTACCGGTCTTTCTTTTTCTTTTTTGTCCTATGCAGTTTTGCTCATCATACTGCTACTTATGACGACAGTGGAATAAAGCTTTGTTGCGCCAACCCAAGGTTATCAGCGGTCCCCATCTGGCAACCAAATTGAAAACATTCTGGAGACGGCCCTGACCAGAGGGGTTAACATCTTTCCAGGGTGTAAGATTTATAGCACATCAATCACAGATCATTTTGGTCCCTTCCTTAATGTCAGGTGTCTTTATATGAATATTGCTAAATTAGCAATCTAGTGAAATGTTGTTGGTACAACTATCAATAATGCCAAGAAATATTTAAATGTTTTTTGATGTTTTGGAAAAAAAATAGAATAAAGTTTCATGCCAGCTGCATGTAAAAAAAAAAGAAGCTTGATTCAGGGTGGAATGAATAATATAATCCAATTGTTGTACCTTAAAAACAGCTGAATGTTTTTTAGAGCAGAGTTGAAAAACGAGAAGTGAGGACCTTGATCAACGTCATAAACAGAGATCGACCGATACAGCAGCCGGGCGATATTTTTGGCCGATATTTTAATTTTTTTTCCCTGTATCGGTATCGGCTAATACGCATTCACATATCCATCAGCACATTCAGCAGCCATGCCTTAAGATCACGTGAAGCGCATAAATTGCCACTCCCTCCCTAGCAGAGAGTGGCTGGTAATGTTGTAAGACTGGATGCCAACAACAACAACGGTAAGTGTTGAACTTTTGACGTAGTTTAATTTATCTGTATCTGGCCTTTGAAAGTCTGTCTCTGTCTCGCTGTCAGCAGGGAACAGAGGTGTGTGTCTGTGTGTGTCTAAAAACCCACATCTGATCTCCAGCTGGTGAGCTGCCACTGCTGTAGGTGTTTGTTCTCATGGAGAATCATGTACCCACATGTCCGGTGTATCACTACATGTACGGCATCTACCTTTACATAAAATAATGTCCATAAAGTGCAGCGGTGGTCAGTGTTTTTTCTCCTCCTTCTCCCCATTGAACTAAAGAAGTTTCTTTCTCGCTGTGACACGTTCATCAAGTGCGAGAAAAGCGCTGCCATAAGAGTCGTGATGCACATTTTTTCTGTGTGCCTTTAAAACTGAGGTCTGAAGCTGATTATTATGCTGGTTTAAACTCAAGTTTTGAGACTTGTGTAACATTTGTTATTATTGTCATTTTTATCACATAAATGGAAGGAAAAAAAACAACAATATCGGCCTCAAGAATCAGCCACAAAAATTCGGCAGCACATATCGGGTAACGGTTAATAATCGTGTAAATAATCGGTATCGGCATTGGCCTTAAAAAACCTGTGTCGGTCGATCTCTAATCATCATATTTTATTACAGTGATAAGTCAGCATTTCTGAAGTGAGGTTATAATGATGTATCTGCTGCATTTGATAACATTTGTGACATCTTCATTCTGTGTAACCCAGATCAATGCAAAAGGGCCCAATGCCAAAGCGGACAGACACCTGTCATCTTAAAACAGCTTTAAAAAACGTATGTGTGCTTATGTGAACACTTGTTTATGGACCTTTAAACAGCCGTCAAGCTTGCATTGGACGGCCCGTGATTATTTAAACAGGAAATGGTCGTAAGAGGCAGTGCTCTGCCAATTCTCTTCCTGTGTGAAACGTGTGGTAAGAACAGAACATGTAAAATCTTAAGTGTCGGTGCTTATCTCCAGCGATCAATGGACGAGAGGTACACCGTGGACAGGTCGCCAGTCTATCACAGGCCGGTGGGTAACATATTAACCGTTTATAACATTCAAACAGAAAGTCACTGAACAAAATCTTGAACTAGTCCTTTAATGCGCTTACACTGAGCACAACACACGAAGTGCCCATTCCCCAATGACTGAACATGCAATTAGGCAATACAAAAGTTCTTAGGGACACGACAGACAGGTAACCTTTTGTTGCCGTATTTGTTTTTAGCACTCACGCTGCTCTGACACAATGACAGGGAGCCATATCACTCATAACAAAAGACTCAAAATCTGTTGGTATTTCCCTCCAAGGAGCCAGACTTTCCTAATCTTTTAAAGTGGTCCCAATCAATAGTTTTTCAGGGTATCTGGACGTCTTTCAAACTGTTTTTCTTTCAGTATATCAGCTTTTCCATCTTATTTTAGGTCCAGTTACTGTACCAGGCCATAACACCATATTCACAGCACATCAACAGTATATAATACTTTAAGACATAGGAAAAACTCCTGACCTGATGGAATCATCTATTTTCATTGATTAACTACTGTATACCAAGTTTCCAAGTTAAAGCTCTTTGGGAATGACCTGGCTTTTTGTTAAAATACTACTTTTAATTGTTTATTTATGACAGAAGGCTAGAAAAAAGGGGATCCAGTGGGTAATGTCTCCTAGTAACAATATCTCCCAACTTTAGCAGGTTTTTTATTCTTAAATGATTCATAGGTTAGAGTTAAGTTACATAAAAAAAAGTTTTTAGTCAGATGGAAAGAAAATAGATGACACAGCATTTAAAAACTGAAGAAAATACACTAAAATACCTTGAAGAACCACTGATATAGACCTTTTAAAAAAGAAATAAGAGTACCTGGTTCATTGGAAGCAAAATATGAAGCTGTGGCTTCATATTTTGGCTCATCCAAGGCTTTTGCACAGGTATTTATCCATCCAAGTGTTTTGAAGCTACAGTCAGGACTGTTTTTGATGTAAACTTGGGTTTAAGCATCAAAGAATTATCACCAGACATTCAGGTGACTGGGATTGTTTTAAGTCAGTCTTGCAGGTAACCTGACACCCACCAACGTCCCAATCAGCTCGTCCCCAGTTACCAATGGACATACCGTAAGTGCTAGAGCTGGTATGGGCCACCCCCCGTTTCAGAGGCCTGACATTTTATCCGCACTGTGTGTGTTTTGATGGTGGGATAACGACACACAGAAGAAAAAAAACGGACAATCTGATTTGAATAAGCAAGATAAACACAGTCCTTGTCCACATTGTGTGTGTGAATATGTACGGTATCAAAACAGAGATATCCTGCTCCGGACATCAGGTCCACAGGCGTTTATGGTGACAAAAAGTGGGATTTTTTAAACCAGTTCTCAACATGGTTTTCCTTTTAAAACTTGATTTTATTCGGGGGAAGAACTGTCAGGGAATTTTATTTATTTATTTATTTTACTTATTTGAGTGCCTTTGCCCACCTAAGTGAAGATGGTTCCTGCACAATCTTCATATCTATCAAAATTGGCATTAATTGTTTGTGCTATGTTAGTGCTGGCTTGTGATGATAAAACTTTAATTTGTGCACCTTTTATTATTTTCAGGATAAACATAAAAAATAGCAGAGGTCATCAAAGGTCAACCCACCTCCTTGCATGAACTAAGTCAAACAAAATTGCTGCCAATATATTTCCCTTGATTTGATTTTTAATTGAACTTGTGCTTGTGACACCTTCATTTAAACATATTAATGTTTAAAGGTAATCCAAAGGTGAGAGTGAACTGTCAGCAACAAGATACATAACTATCAGCCCAGCACTAACAAAAACCTTAAAGGCACAAAAGAAGTGCAAACTGCTTTGATGACCATTGTAAACTTGAATACATATCTTCAGAATGGCAGGGACAAAAAAAAAAACATTATTGCTCCTCAAACCTTTTAAACCATTTTAATTCAATATCAAAAATATGAGAGGGCAGGTTTTATGGCGCCCAATGAAAGCAGGACTCTCTGGGCTGGAAGCCATGTGCCTCATAATATAAGCTTAGCTTTTGCTTTGTTTTCAAGGAGCCAAACTTTGTTTTAATGGTCTTTCAAATTTATTCCCCACTTTGGCTTCGTTTTTGGTCCGTTTCCTTTGCCTGACCATGGCAGCATGCTGTCTTTGAGAGACAAGGGGAAAAACATTGCAAAGTACTAATCTAGAACCTGTGAACCCTTCAGCTGATCCCCTCCTGTTTGAAGTTTTCTGCTAGCTCTTTGGGAGTCTGCTTTTTGGAGATGAAATAGTATTTTGTTTTTCGGTGTCATGGTTAGTAGAAACAACTAGACAAAAGCCTACTTTGAACACATCCAATGCGGCCCTATTTGCTGGAAAACTACAAAAACAGTGAAGCTGTTTTAATGGGGTTTTCAACTTTTATTTGTCAAAAAATGTATACATCACAACTGTTTAGGGGATCGTGTTTTGGTCAAGCACTGCTATAACAGCCACGCTCGAAATCTTTTGAATTTTTATTTTGTTAACCTCAATGATATTACCACCTGCTGGCACAGCAAAGATATTACAACGTGTCCGTTGTTCCTGATGAACTTCATAAGTCCTTTTTCACTTGTTTTTTTTATAAACTTTATAACTTTATCATTCAGTTCAGATCCCAAGGCCTATAGGGGCTTTTCCTCCCATCAGATAACTACATGTGACAAGATCACCAACACAAATAAAATGTTTTTACTTTGGGTTCTTTTGATGGTAAAATCTGTAAATGATAAGATGCTCCACTGTAAGATCATCCCAGTCATCAAAGATCCAGATTCAACATGTGTCATATGTTATTAAAGCATCCTATGTTTCAGTCTTTAAATGGAACCATATGTTTTGGTTCTGTCAGGGCTTTTCCTTTTCATGGAGGGCATACAGTAAATTTCCTTCAAAAAGCTGTAATTTTAGCTACTGATCTATTCCTGGAAAAAAAAACTGGCTTGGTTATGCAGAGTGGCTGATGCGGATGGTTTCAGATATTTATTCAAGAATGTTCCAGCAGAGACAGCTTGGAGTAATTCCAATATAACTCTTGAAAGATAAATGATTATTTGTCACCGAATGTTTTTGTGCAACAGCTTACTGATGAACTTCCTCTTCAACATCGTTGAAACAAAAATAATTTCCAAAGTAATCTGATGACATAATGTGAAATTACAAGCTGGAGCCAAGAGGGGAAGGCAGACACTGGTCTGTGAAAACATTTTCATTGACCTTCATGTTGGAAGATATTCTCTGTAATAGCAAATGAGCAATTTAAGCCAGAAAGTATACCAAAATACAAAAATAGTGTACAGCAGGTCATCGTGTAGTATTACTTCTTCTTTGTATTGGAGTTGGACAGGGATTGTTATTGTTGTTAATGTTATTTGAAATAATAAGATAAGATAAGATAATGAGATTCTTAGTTTTTCTGCTTAAAATTGGAAGTTTAAATACAAACACTCAATGTAGTTTCATTTGTTTGTATAAACCCTACAATCTGACTCTCAAGGCCAAAGTACCAAAACAAATATATGAATACTTTTTTTTTTTTACAAAACCAATAACAAAGAATAAATCTCCTTAAAGCCTTTTGTCTCTGTGGATTTGTTTATGTTTTTTTTTTTTATTAACTAGAGGATGCAAGTCTTTCACATAACTTATTAAAGGAACAATAAGCGAAATTTCATAATTTTAGGTAGAAAGAACAAAAAAAAAATTTTACAATGAATTTAGAGTAAATGTGATCAGTGACATGGGAACCGGGTGAGTCTGGTCAGGGAAATGTAGAACAGCTGCAAGTGAGGACTGAGCAGGGGAACTGAGGGAAGAAGAATAAAGCCAGCTTCACAGTGACCACGTCAATGTCCGCTCCATCATCCATCACAGAATGTGCCGAGCTGCAATGATTCTGTCCTGTATCCCCATCATCTGTTGTTGGGCTGGCTGGTTGTTTGCAACTCTCAGTTCTGCTCGATTCTGCTAATTAGTGGGGCAGCCACACATGTGCCGTCCCTAATCACCTGCATGGTTTTCACCTGTCATCCTGCCTATATCTACCTGCCTCCCACAGGCAGGCTCTGCCAGATGGCCGAAAGCCATTGAGTGAGTAGCTGTCCAGCGTTCACAGTTTGCATTGCCTGTTCTCCTGATCTAGTACTCATTTTGGATTTCCTTGTTTTGCCTTACCCTGTCTGGATACCTCATCAGCTTTCTGATACTGGACACGACCTGGACTGTATTTGACCTTGTTTACTGTCCTGCCCTTTGGACCTGTCTGCTGTCCTTTGCCTGCCTGCTCCGTGTGTGACCCTTGCCCGTCTCACAGATCACTGTCTCCAGCCTATTCCGCCCATCACCTCCTGCTGTGTGCTGCCAGCTGTCTGTACGACTTGCCTTCAGCTCCTTTCTGGAAATGTCCTGCCTGTGCCAAGTTTCTATTTATTGTTTTATTTTTCTAATGAACCTTTTAAGCACAAGCACCCTGTCTGACTTGAATATCACATTCTCTCGTCTGTCTGGTGCATTTTATCGTGCAGCAATCCACATTGGAACCGTGTAGGAGGCATTCATTCATCCAGATACCCTCCCCTCTTATTTTGAAACGTTCCAGATCTGCTTTACTCTTCCTGTGTCTGACTTCCTGTCTGGCTCCTCTGGTTTTTAGAAATGTATACTTTTTGCACAGTCATCTGTCAAAAATAGACTTGATCTGTATCTCTGACGGTAGACGAAGGAGGGCTGTACGTCATGCTGCAGCGGCATATAGTCGGTAGGATTTACTGCGTCGACTAGAATAGCTTCTATTTGCAACTGAGAGAAAAACGCACAGATGACAGTGTGAATGAGGGGTAATAAACTCTGAAAACACACAGGGGTTGATTTAGACACAGAAGGATGAAAAGCCTGTAACTATTATAAGAGAATAAACCTAAATGCACAGAGAAAAGAAGTCAGATATAAGCTAGCTCTTTAAAGATAGACTGGAGCAAACTGGAACTTCAAGTTTGATCAATCAAAAATTTTAAGATAAATAATGTTCATCTTCTAATCTAAAGACAGGCGAGACCATCTTAACCAAGCCAGACTGATCTTGTGTAACAGTCTCCGTTCTGCATATGTCAATCTGGGACTGCTCCCATCGAATCCGTTTGGACTAAGGAAGGATGTTCAGCAGAGCTTTCTGAACTGATTGGATGAAACAACACCTAGCGCCCACCTACCAAGGGTTGGTTTTAGCCAATCACGGTAACAAATAAAAATGTAAGCAGCAATAGTCATGAGAAACCACAACAAGGTAAGCTAGTCAAGACAATTTCTGCTGTTCTTCTTTCATAAATGCACCGCATGCATCCTCCAGTACTGCCATGTTTAAGTTGGTTCACCAGCTATGGCTTTTCGTCACAGCTGTATTTCCCACCATAAACCGAACCGTTTTTGGTTCAGTTACGGTTGAAGCGGGAGCGGTACAAGATAATACCGGGAGAATTCAGCTTGCAGGCAAGTTTAAGAGCATCTCACTTGTTCAAAAACTGGACCTGTTGGTCATTTTTAGTTCAACTGAAGTAATGCTAGATTCAGCTAGAGAGAATAACAAAAAATGAGATTCAGACTGGAGTTGAACAAAGAAAAATTCTAACAACTAATAGCAAACCAACAGTACTCCACATGAGACACCAATTAGTAAGAACTTAAGAGGGTGGGTACATGTTTGGACCAGAGCCTGAAAAGGCTGCGGGTTGAACCATTACAATGTATATTAAGACATTGAAAAGACCATTAAAGACCATTGGTAAAATATCATGGGGAATACAATGCATACGCCAACCATGAAGGTTAAGACATAAACGTTGGGCCAAGTGCAGGCAGGAGGACGGCAGTCTCATTTTGAGCCAATCTATTAATGGATTAAAAGGACATAATCAAAAAGCAAATACAATGTTTTCTACCTATGAATATGGAATGATCTTATTGAAATGGTTTGGGAATGTTTTTGCAATCTTTCTTACGTTAATGGATTGTCAATAGTTGCTTTTTTTTTAAGGTCATTGCTTTTTTGGAGGTGGTTGCCCCTGACTCCTACACTGTCATAATGACCCCAGCTCTTAAAGAAGCCACAGCAGATGAATCTATATTCATCATAATTTCCTTGATTTAGACACCATTTTGATGATAGTTAGCACAGGAGGTCTGCTGCACCTGGGAAAGGTCGACTTTATTCAAGCCGGACAAAAGAGCTGCAACTTGAGAGCTGGAACATGTAGCTGCCAATTTGAACGCCGTCCAGGGGCTGCATTTGACTAAGCAGCTGCATTGCTGCACCCCTGTGTGTGTTTGCATGCTGGTCAATCAGAGAGTCACAGTGCAGCGCGGCGCTGAAAGCCAACCCAGCCTTCTGGCTTACGTTCTACTCATGTAAGCGATATCTTCCACTGTGTGCCGCATAAATAATGCACCATCTCTCTCTAAGTTCCTTTTTTTTTTTGCCCAGGCGGTTGTTCTGGCTCCGCACCCCTTGATTCTAATAGTTCTGGCTCATTTCCTCTGCTCACTAAGTTGTGCTTTCATCTCAAGTCATTTCGTTCTGGGGAATGTGCAGTCCGATCATACTTTAGGCGCACCGACAGAAAAAGACATTCCAGTGTTATCACATGAGGCTGCTGGTGCTCTCTTGTTGTTCTGGGAGACAGGCCTACACCTCTTTATCAGGTATCAGCTTGAGAACGGTGGAGGAAGACTCAGATGCCTGGCATCTATCTGACTCAGATTACAGAGTTGGTGTTTGGTTTCCTCTCTGCGTCTGTTTTGGCCTGGTTGGAGATGAACCACCACTGTGATGTGATTGGTTGAAAAAAGGCCTTTAGACCAAATGGCAACACATTAGGAGCTTTTTTTTCTTTTTCCAGATTCAAATACTACATCAACAGATGGTTATCAAATGGGTTGCACTGTCAAATACAGGCTTGGAAAATAGATTTGTGTCCTTAGATTTTAATGTTTTGTTGTTTCGTGATAGAATAAGATAAGACCTAACCGTAACTAGGAAGGAACAAAACACATTTTTCAAACTTATTCACAAACAAAGATCTGAAACGTGTGGCATGCATTCGTACCCAGAGCCCATTAATCAGACACCACTAAATAAAATCTAGGGCAACCTAAAGACTCTGCTGATGTGTAATTTAATGTCGGTAGGTCCCACTCTACCATGAAAGCCACAAAAAGCTATTTTAGAGAACAAAAAGCATCACAAAGACCAAGACAGAGAACAGACAGATCTGGACGAAGGTTGTAAGGAAGTCTAAGCCATGATTAGGTTATAAATCAATTCCCCGAGCTTTTAAGACCTGTCGTTGCACTGTTTATTTCATCATCTGAAGATAAAGTGAAGATTTCAGCATAACAGCAAACCTACATGGACATCCATCGTGATCATCCATCTAATGCAGGGGTCACCAACCATTTTGAAACTGAGAGCTTCTTCACCAATACTGTGCCACATAAAGGGCTACCAGGACTGGCATTTGAACTAAAAGAGTCAGCACTAACTATCAAACATATTTCCAAAGCTGTTTTTTTAAAGATATTGTCATTTTTAAATCTCTATAGATGTAAAAAATAGAGCAACAGGCTAAAATTAAATTTTAGGCGCAGCTGACTGGAGGGTTGTGCTAGTTTTAGAATGGGCTTGGGGGCTACCTGGTTCCCACAGGCACCATGTTGGTGAACCCAAGGAGGATGTTGAGCACATCAGCAGCTAAGACGCTCATGCTAATTTTGGACAATTTGCAGAGATCCAAAGATCCGGTGTGACATCTAATTACAGGACAACTATTAGTCATCCAGTCGGCAGAAGTGGTTTATCTCTATACCTGACTAGGGCTGGAGCTTACCATAGTCAGACATGGCCAGCCTCTTTGGATCAATGTAAAAAAAAAAAATGCTATGTTTGACAGAAAACTCATGCTGCACATCACCCTGAATACACCATCCCCGACATGAAACACGATGGTGGCAGCATCATGCTATGAGTGTTATAATGGAATGGTTTTGGTCAAACAATATCCACGTGTTAGAATGACCTAGTCAAAGAGCAGAGCTTGATTCAATGGAGAACTTTTATTTGAATATTAAAATTGGACCATATATTATCTTATAGCTGTATCTAGTAAGGTCGTTAGTATCATTGAAAAAAGGAGAAATATACATCTACTGATGTTAAGAAATTAAGAATTTATTGTCAGGCTCCCCAGGAGTTTGATTATTTAGTATTAGGTTCCTAGGGATCCTGCAGTTTTGTGTATGTGTTTGTGTTCTCGCTTTCTATTATTTATTTATCAGTCTGTTAGATTTGCTTCCTGTCAGTTTCAGTTAATTGATTTTAGTTGATTTTGGTAGTTCTGTTAAGAAAACTAAATTCCACTGGAGAAGTGAACATATGTATTACTATTACTATTATGTAAAATGAACGTGCTGGAAAATAACAAGGTGAACGTGATACAACTTTGTTCTTTATTGGCTCTTTTCTTATTTACTGTCTCAGAGCGTGAAACATATTCTAATATTCCAACATCCTCCACACGCAGACATGTTTCTAATTGTTGGTGTTTCTCCGAAACCTTTGCTGTTTAGGCAGCAGTTTGGTGTACTGATACACACGGAATCCGTACTGAACCTCAAGGAATATACTTGGGGAAACCAGCTAATTTTGCACAATTACAAGTTGTTTTTAATCTACTATACAAACCGGGAAAAGGCTTGCTCAGAGCTGACTGGCTTCCAGAAAGATTTATTCAGCTTCATTCATACACTGCATTCTAATTGGTTTAGTACACTGTAGATGAAATTAATTAATTTGCTCATTTTTGGTCCTTGTATGAAGAAAGAATCATTTCATTCCTGTTTAGCCCATCTATACATTGGGACACTCAGCTTCAGGCTTTCCAAACCATTAGGCATTGAAAATGTTCAGTTTATATGTTTACAATCTAAGTAAAAATGTCATTTCAAATCTTAAATGGATCTGTGTTCAGTTTAGCATAATGTAATTTAGGTTTGAACTGTAGTGTAGGTATTTTAATTAGTATATAGCTAGTGTTTTACTAGGCCTGTAGTTTATGGCCATGTTTCCTTACAGTACTGGCACTGTGCACAAAACAAGGGACTCAGCTCTCCACTGATTGGAAGAAGCAGTAAAAAATCTATTAGTTATCCTTTGACAACTTATTGTTTTTGGCTTCCCAACGGCCATGGCATCCTGGGCAGTGAGCCACTTCACCGATCTCAGCAACCACTCCTGCTTTTACTTCTAGTGTATATTACAAACAGATTCAGTTAATGCTGAACTCTGTTTTTTTTTTTGTTTGTAACATATGCTTATTGAACAGCTGCAGCCTGTTGAGATACTTGCTCTGTTAGTGTGAATTGCATGTTTTCCAAAATGCTTTGTAAATCCATCCAGATTTCCCAAAAAACTGCAGGGACGGAGCAGAGAGGTAAAAGGCTTTCAGTAAACAGGTTGTTGTTGTTGGCTGTCTGACAACATGCCAGGTTGTGCTCAGCTTCGTGGCGTCAAGTCTCAACATGAGAGGGGGCTTCACACCTGGTTTTGTTCTTGTACGTTTAACAGGAATGGCAGTTTAATCCTCTGCAGAGCTCTGTGCCGTTCATCTTTCTTTCCTCTGTGTTAGTCAAAAGGTATGAAACCCATGGTAAGCTACAGAGAAGGTTATCACAACATCGTTAAAGCTTTTAATTGGAGCCAGAGGTACACTGTGCATCTAAAGAAAGTCTTGCAGAAACCTCTCTTTTTTTCCCTTTTATTCCCCCTAAATGTTCGAGATCATTAAACAAATGTTTATACCAGATAAAGATAACTTGAGCAAATACAAAATTAAATTTACACTTGATAATTTAATTCATTTAGAGAAAAAAGGTATCAAAACCAACCTTTATGAACAAGTAATTGCCCCTTTAACCTAATAACATGGTAAATGGCCTGTACTTGTATAGCACTTTATCAATCCTGAGGACTCCAAAGCGCTTCACATTACATCCATTAATTCACACACTGATGGTGGTGAGCTACGCTGCTGCCACAGCTGCCCTGGGGCCCACTGACAGAAGCGGGGTTGCCGGACAATCGGCGCCATCGAGCCCTCTGACCACTGGTAGCAAGCGAAGCGGGTGAAATGTCTTGCCCACAACGACTAAGACAGATGGACTGGTGGTTTGAACCGACAATCCACCAGTTACAGGGTGAACTCCTACCTGCAGCCACTACTGCTCCATAATAACAGGTTTTGCCATCTTTAGCAACAACAACTGAGATCAAGCGCTTGAGATGCCTGGTAATGAGTCTGTGGGGAATTCTGGCCCACTGTTATTTGTAGAGTTGTATTAATTGAGAGATTTCACTTGGTTTTGTAGCATGAACAGTCTGCTTAATGTTATGCCACTGGATTTCAGTCAAATGTAAGTATCCACTCCAAAACCTTCCCCTTTTTAACCTATCAGAAACGGACTTGCTGGGGTTCTTCGTCTTACTGCTCTGCCGTGTGATCTGTCAGAGCTTCAGGAATGGCTGACTGGAAATTCTTCTTTAGGATTCTCTGATATAGAGCAGATTTCACAGTTTTCATCAATAATAATGAGTCATCCAATTTCTGAAGCAGCAGTACAGCTCCAGACCATCGCATTGCCATGGCTGTCAGGATGATACGCTTTTTTTTTTTTTTTTTTTTTTACAATTCTGTGTTAGTTTTACATCAGATATAACAGACATAAATGTTCAATAAAGTTTGACTGTTTTTTTTCTCAACATATGATAAAATATTTTCCCTAAAGTATTGGAGGGTCATCAAATTTTTTTTTTTTTTTTTTTTTAGTAAATATGAGACAGACCCTTAATCTTTCTCATTGGTAGCATTTGTGACCAGAGTCCTGTGTCCTCTTATTGTTGAATCGTGGACACCAACTTTGACTGAGGGAAGTGAGGCCTGAAGAGCTTTAGATGATGATACATTATTGGAAGACATTTGGTACACTGGCCAATTTTGGGAAAGTTACTCTGCATTAGGAGGTAATGGTCCTCATACAGTAAATGTATCTGGGTAAAATTTACTCAAATTGAAGAAAATTTACAAAGATTTACAAAAATGTACAAAAATAATGTATGGTCCCTCGAAAAATTTTTATTCAATTTTAGTAAATAGTTACTCAGACAAATGTCCTGTCCATTGTGTTCACAAGAGTCCCAAAACCATAAAACTACTTTTTAGCCCCTTTACAGACTTCCTAATGAGTTATTGAATTATTTCTTTAGATCAGGGTATGATGTGTTGCTTTTTGGGATTTTAAAGCCTGCTTCATGTCGTCAGACAGGTTCTCTTATAGTTTGTTCTTGTTTAGGACTGGCGGTAATCAGCCCTGAGTATGGCAAGTAAAACTGAATTAGACCTTCCAAAGAATGTGGTTAATCTGAATAAATTCCTGATTTAACAAAGGGGGTGGAGGGCTTTACCAGATGAGGCCAAGTTGTAGATAATTTTTTTTCTCTTAATAAATTATAAATTCAAAATTATAAATTTATAGCTTGAAAACTGCTTCTATTGTTTAAGAATATTTTCAGATATTTAAAGCTGGGATGAAAAGAGTATTAAAAAGTAATCGAGAGAAAGTCACGGGTGAAATAATTTCTTCACCGTACCACTTCTTTTGCTTCTTCCTCGCATAAGTGAATATGTAATCTTTCCAATGATACCCTCGGGGTCCTTTAGGTTTTCCTCCATTATTACAAGGTATCTTATCTCTGTGAACTGCCATAGATAGGGTTAGGTGGAGACAGGATAATGTAGTGTCTGTAAGGAAGACCATGCCGAGTGAGTTTGTCTCATTCTAAATAAGGAGCCAGATAAAGTCCCATTGCTTACTTATGTCAAACAAGGTGAATGTAGTTTGGTAAATGATTCTTCAAAACTGTGCTGTTGTGGGTCTGCTACACATTTAGCAGTGATTGCAGGGTGTTACAGATGGAAACCTAACCTGGTATGCAGTATGCAAGCACATGTTTCTGTTAATTTATTACATGCCGAAACAGCTGGTACTTGTTTGCTGGCCATATTGACAAGCCGTGAGTGATAGCGAGCCTCCCTCCATCAGTTTGTGACGTTCATCTGCTCCCGCTCATTTATGCGAAGTGGCCACAAATTTACAGATGGCCATTTTGCCTAATGGATACCGTTCGTTCACTCCCACTGCAGGCTTTGGCAGACGCTATCCTGGGCCCATTAAGAAATGAGTCCACAGCCATGCCATCGGAGACAAATGACGGCAACGGAACCTGAGCGACTCCTGCCTGAGTCAACACTGCTGGGCTCATTCTGCGTTCGGTTTCAGTCGGCTACTGACGCGGTAATGAAGGCATTATGATGCAAAACCCGCCTAATACTGATACTGCACCTCGTCATCTCATCCCTGTTTGGCAGATTTGAGGTCACAGGACAAAATATGATCAACTGTCAGCTGGTGGAAGCATGGATACCATTTTAAATGCACCGGCATCATTCATCGTAATAATTAATACAAAAGAAAAAGGCTATTTTGATGCGGATGAAACGTTACAAAAATTAAGTAAATAGGTTGGACTTGAAATTCCTCTGCAAGATAGGAATTTAGATGTAGTGGGTAAAGAAATCTGTCTTTGCACCACAAGGTGGGCTCTGTAGGTGTATGTGTGTCTGCAACTGTCCTTGCTAGGTCATAGAGCTGAGCAGAGTTCCCGAAGACAAACTAAGCACTCTGGCAGGAAAATGCAGCATCATCATGGAGTCCACCTCTACAGGGTGTTCGATCTAAAGCGCTTGTCAGGTTGCATTAGCTAAATGGCCACTGCATTGTCTCTGAGCCACGGTGCACTTTTTCATCTGATCAGCCTCGCTAATTGAATTCGGCTTGACAGCTTAATCATTTAGGTCTGAATTTGGATCTAGCTGTGTTTAAAGGAGTGCATCTAAGATTACTGTAGGAGTAACTATTCAAAAGTCAGGTGAAGAGCCAGCTGGGGTGGCTGTAACAGAACATCTGTGGCAGTCTGGACCTCTCCAACCTTGGCTTAACCAAATGAGAAGGTCCCTGTGATGTGGAAGACGCATCTGTCCTCATTCCACATCATAGTAGTTCAGGAGAGACTCCTATTGGCGCACCTGAGTAAGCACAAGCAATTTTCAGGACCCCTGCATCGATCGGATGGCTTGACGACTAGCTGACAAACAGGGTCCTGGTAGTCAGTGACAGTCCTATATTATGCAGAAATACCCAGATGACTCTGCAGACATTGAATGTATTAGAGAGCTGTTAATCTTTTGTTTGTTTTTCAACACAGAAACTGATATAATAGCAAAATGTCGTAAAAAAAATTCTTAGTCGTTTAAGTAAACATTGCTTTTCTGTCTGTTAATGGTATTGTTATTCATTTAGGTAGTTATCTGAATAAAACCATTTTATATGTTCTGCTCTCAGTAGATATTTCACACAGGAAGAACATTAGTGGTGCACCAGCTCTAACCTCCATTCTCTGTGTTGATATTCATAACAATCCAGCTCCAAAGGGACAATGGTTCAAAGGTAATAAATAGCATTTTTCATAAATCATTGTTATGTTTTGAGGCTGAAGTTGTTTTAGATGGTAGATGTCTGTTTTGCGTTTGGCCCTTCTTAGAAAAGCTGTTAGCCTTAACCTCCAGGACCAACTAATCTAGATTTCTGCTAAGCAAAGACACCCAGGGCATTTTATCTCCATAAAACCAGTTTTAGGGATAAACTGGTGCTAGTGTTTGCTTAGCAAAAGTTCCCAGCGCTGCATACTCTGTTGGCTCTGGCCCTCTAAAACTGGTTTAATTTTAGCACTAAATTTGTTCTGGGCCAGACGAAAGAACAGCTTTTGGACTTACAGACACCCAAACAAAATATTATAGACTCCATTTATAGAGCTCCAGATTTATCTTAGTTTTTTTTTTTTTTTTCCATCCATGTAATTTCAGAAAAAACTGAAAAGGCATCAGAATACCAGCTCACCATACAGCTCTGGTGAAACACTGGAGCGACTCTGGCAGAAAAGCTCTACAAGAGACATAACATACTAACTGCTAATAACTTTTCACAGAACCACACTTAAATAGACTGGATATGTCCCTCCTATTCCATGTCTCATGCAAATTATTTATTTTGCATTTTTTTGGAAAAGGCATTCATTAATGTTTCCAGAACAAAAACTATGCAGCCACATTACTGCCTTATCTGACATGGTTCCGACAAATTCTGCAACAGAGGTCGCTTTTTGAATGCTCTATACTGAAGACAGGCATGTTGCCCAGGCAGGTGGGCAGATACATTCAGACCAGGATATGGTCCTGGGCTGTCGCCAGGTAGGGGGATAAAAGCCGCCTCCAGCACCCAGAACCAGATGTTACCTCGTGAATCCTTGCCCAGGAATCTGTGACTCATGCAAAAATATCTCCTTCTGCTCCTCGAAAATCCCTGAGAACCTGTAAAGGACTGGGAGGGGGAAGAATGTGCAGAGGTTGAGGGGAATAAATAATGACAAGCGTGACAGGAGGAGACGTGTACAAAACCATGGATTAACAGATGGACAGATGTAGATTGGGAAGGTGGGTGGAGAAGCAAGTGCATGAGTTCACCTCTTCTACCATCTATTCCCCCTTTTTAGAGTAGGATTGAATGACGGGCTCCATCATCGGGGAAATGTCTTAAAAGGAGGGCTGAGTGAAGAGGCGAGGCGGAGAATACACAGAAGCAACGCCTGAGAAATCAAAGCCTGGGACTGATAAAAGAGTGCTCGATATCCTGTCTGTCACCTAGCGGGAGGAGGAAGGCTGCTTGCTAGGACAAGAGCCGCCATGGCTGAGTGCAAACGCATCTCTCTTGCTCGAGTGGTTTTATGTAAGTGTGGAAGTTTAGCGACTGTGTGTTTCAACTCCTTACTAAACCCACTCAGCCTTTTTTTTTGTCTCTCTTTCTCCCCACACCACGGACCCTTTCACTGAAAGCACATGTCTGACAGTAAGGTGAGTGCTGCTGACTGAGTAAGTGTCTCATCTGTGAAAAATGTCCGGTTCGGCCCGATGTAACAGAGGAAGTAAGACCCTTGGGCGCAAACGCAAGGATTTGCTCCGCTTTCTTTCCCCAACGCCTCTCTCTCTCTCAACCTTTTATTTTGTCCATGTAGTAAATCTCTGTAAAAGGCAGCAGAGGCGGTTTTTAATCTCCTTCTAATTTATCACTGCATTAACTAAAAGCAATAAATACATAAATAGTGAAAACACAGCCAAACGGAATAACGTTGGGGAGAAGTTTAAAGCACCTCAGAGCACTTCTCAGTCAATGACTTCAAAATGGAGCAGATTTGACAACACAGCTGCCAAAATATCCCCATGCTTAAAAAAAAAAAAAAAAAACAGTCAAGAGACAGAGACACACAGCTCAGGTGGGTGAATCGGTTGACAGGACAATTATTAGTGATGCACTCTACATGTTTATAGAAGAGTAGAAAGAGGAACAGCATTGTTGAACGAAAGCCATGAACAGTCCAGTTTGAACACACTTGGTGGTGGCAGCATCATCCTGTGAGAATGCTTTTCTTCAGGAGGGATGGGAAAACTGGTCAGAGTTGATGGAAAGATGGATGGAACCAAATACGTGCAGTCTTTTGAGAAAGCCTTTTTAAAGCTGTGAAAAAAAAAAAAAAAACTTCAGAGCGGGGCGGAGGTTTACCTTCAAGAACAATCCCAAACACAAAGCTAGTGCAAAAATGGAATGGTTTCTATAAGATGCACATTCATGTGTTGCCCCAGTCAAATGTCCAGTCTTTAGATGTGAAAGGTTGCTGGAGATTTAAAGGGTTTGCAGCTGTAACTACAGTGAAAAGACAGTTTGCCGAAGAGTTGACTCAGGTGTGGTCAACACAAATACACAGCATACTTACTAGTTCAAACCATTTGCGATTTTCTTTCCATTTCAGAATTACATGCTACTTTAGGTTGGTCTGTCAAATAAAATATCATCAAAATACACTGAGGTCAGTGGTTGTTAATGTGATAAAATGTGCAACGCTCAGTAGGTGGGAATACTTTTTTTTTTTTTTTTTTTTTTTTTTACAAAGAACCATAACTGTTGGTGTCATACAGTGCAGCTTTAAATGGATGAACCACATCCATTATCACAGCCTGCTCCATGGATGGTTGGGTGGGTGGGTGTTCATGTGCTCGCAGCTGAGCAAGAACATTTTTTGCTCATTTTACTAGTAAAGTGAGGACTTTGATGTAAAATGAGGACTGAAAAAAGTCCCTTACTTTTTTTCTGGGCTTGGGGTTGGTTTAGGACTAAGATGTCAATTAGGTTCAGGTTAGGGTTAGTGATAGGTATAAACCGGTAAAGGCTATGGTTAGGTTCAAGGTTAGGACATAGAAAGGCTTGAAGATGAATCTGTGGAAGTCACGGCACAGTCCTCACTATGTACATTAAACAAGGGTGTGTGTGTGTGTGTGTGTGTGTGTGTGTGTGTGTGGAGGGGGGGGGTGTTAGATTGTCAGGCAAAAGTAAGAAATGTTGAGTTAAATGTGGGGAGGGGACATGGACAATGTCTCCATCGTGTGGCAGACATAAAAAGTGTTGGTGGGAAGAAATAGTTGCATAACAGGTAAACTGGAATCAGGTTTAATCGCCAAGTTCCTTCATAGAAAAAGGAGTTTGAGTTCCTTCTCACTTTGCTTTCATTTAAGAAATGTAAGCACAATATACAAAAACTTAAATAGAATATTTTTGCATGCTAAAATATACATTTTCACCTAAATATAAAGACATGGTTGGTTTGCTGTAAATAAGCATGATATTGATCTGGGTTCTCTGACTGTTACGTGTTCATCAGATTGACAGCCTTACGACAGCAGTGGTGTGCACAAACTTCAGGAGTTTGACATATGGGTTCACTAAGGTGCAGTCGTTTGTATACAGAGAGGACTGGGGAGAGAACATACTCCTGGGGAGTGCCAGTTCTGATGGCTCTTGTGAGGGAGAAGATGCTCCTCAGTCTCACCTGCTACTGTCGGTCAGTCAAAAAGTTGCTGACTCACTGACAGGTGGAGGCCAGCACTGTGAGCTGGGTGAGCGTCTAGCGGAGGATGTCTTGGTTGATGGTATAAAAGCCAAGTGGAGGTCCACAAACAGGATCCTGTCGTACATTCCTTGGTGGTTGAGGTGGTGCAGGATGAAGTGTATAATACCGTATTTGAAACTCAAGCTTATGCCTCAGTCTAGAGAAATCATACATTATGAAAATTATTGTTTTTGAAAACATGATCACTGGAAGTGATTATTGGTACCCCTGAAAAAACATTAAATCATAATGTAAATGAAACCATTTTATTTCAGACATTGAGCTGCTAGTTGTTAGCATAAAGGTGCTATTATCTACTATGGGAGTTTAGAACATATTATCATTGTTCTAATTGTATGGCAACACCAAGGAGGCAAACAGCTCATCACCTCAATGTTCCCTAGGGGGCTCAGATCACAACCTGGTTCATTTACAGCCTGTGTATAAACCCTTTGTACATAGAGAACTAGCACTGACATGCACACAGTGAAGAGATGGGCTGAGGAGACCGAAGAAGCTCGGAAGGACTGTTTCAGCTCCACTGTGTGGGAAGAGCTCTGTGCTTCTCATCGGGAGGACACTGACAGCATCCCAGACAGCATCAGGGACTACATTCAATTAAGTGTGGACAACAGTGTGCCTTACGTGAATGTACAGCGTTTCTCCAATAACCAGCCCTGGATCGATCTTTAACAAGAGGATCTCCTCAAATAGAATGAGAGACTCTTTAGAAACAAGAAACAAGAAGGAGCTGAGACCTGTGCAGAAGGCACTTAGAAGAAAGGTCGGGGATGGAAAAACACATCTACCAGAAGAAGATGAAAGATCAGCTGGAGGAGAACAATATTTCCTATATAAGGGAACCAGTTGATTGCATCAAAGTCCCGACAAGCAGCATTTGCTCTTGGAGAAGTGTAGAGCCACAGGGAGAGTCGTCTGCATTGTCCATGGCTTTGCTGCAATCCCTCATACTGAGCAAGCATGAAGCGACAGCGGAAAGAAAAACTCCCCATTAACGGGATGGAAAAACCTCCAGCAGAACCAGGCTCAGTATGAACGGTCATCTGCCTCGACCGACTGGGTTGGAGAAGACAGAGCAGAGACACAACAAGAGAGACAAAAAAGCACAGAAGCACACATTGATCAAGTAATCTGTTCTACATTAGATGGTAATAGTGGGTGATCTGTGTTCCTTGGATGATGTCACAGTTAACAGAACGTCAGACCAGGTGTACCTACTATGAAGGAAAAAGAGAGAGAAAAAAAAGTTAGAAGCTGAAATGACGACAAGCAATGCAAAACTGGAGAACAGTAGAACTCATTAGAGTGAGAAAAATAGACCAAAACTGGGAGTTGGTTCCACAGGAGAGGAGCCTGATAGCTAAAGGATCTGCCTCCCATTCTACTTTTAGAGACTCTAGGAACCACCAGCAGACCTGCAGTCTGAGAGCGAAGTGCTCTGTTAGGAACATACGGGGTAATCAGAGCTCTGATATATGATGGAGCTTGATTATTAAGGGCTTTATACCTGAGAAGGAGAATTTTAAATTCTATTCTTGATTCAACAGGAAGCCAATGAAGGGAAGCTAAAATAGGAGAAATATGATCCCTCTTGTTGATTTTCATCAGAATTCTTGCTGCAGCATTTTGGATCAGCTGAAGGCTTTGAACTGCATTTTGAGGACTTCCTGATAGTAAAGAATTACAATAGTTTAGCCTTGAAGTAATAAATGCATGGACTAGTTTTTCAGCATCACCCCTGGACAGAATGTTTCTAATTTTGGCGATAAAAAGGACATCTCAAGTCTCCGATAGGTGCGGAGCCCAACCCCCACGTCCGTCCCTCCTCCGCTGCGTTGGCAGGCGCCTTGGCCCTCTGGCGCATTGACGGTCCTCGGGTTTGGGGCGGGTTCCCGGGTGGGCGCCGGCCCATTCCCGGCGGCGGCTTTGCGGGGCCTGGCCCCCCGGGGGGCAGGCGGGGCGCCCCTGGGGCCTCTGGCCCCCAGGGCCCATGGCCAGGACCACTTCAGCGCGGCTGGCTGCCGGCGGAGCCTACGGGCTCGTTCCCGCGGCTCTTGGGGGCGTCAGCATAGCGGTGGCTGGGGGAT
Organism: Fundulus heteroclitus; assembly: GCF_011125445.2. Lineage (NCBI taxonomy): Eukaryota > Metazoa > Chordata > Actinopteri > Cyprinodontiformes > Fundulidae > Fundulus > Fundulus heteroclitus. The sequence continues at coordinate 9,133,133 of NC_046361.1, forward strand.
TTCCTCGGGGTCGTTTCTCCTCTTTCCTCGGGGGGGTTGCAGGTTTCCTGTGATGGCCCCTCTCGGGCGCACTGCTTTGGGGGCTCCTTTGGGAGTCCAGGGTTATGGGTCCACTGACCCCTGCCTCTGTGCTCCGGGAAGACGGGTCTTTGGTTCTCCACAACCACTATCAAGCTATTTCCTTCTGGATAATTTTCACCTAAACTAGTGCACTCTCACAAACTCCCACAGGTGCTGGGTCCCAGGTATTAAATGTTCACTTATATACAGAAAGCCTATAATTTATTTATTTATTTTCTTTCACTTTCTTTTTTCAGGTATCACATTACACATGTCAGCTTAAATAATAATACATATGATTTAGCAATGGTATCAAGGTGTTACTCGATTGTATCTGTTGCTTTATGTCTGTTGGTTGTGCTGTTCTTTTTGCTTCTCTGTTTCCAGGTGATGGAGCAGTCAGAGGACGTTTTATCATTCTCTTCCTTTTATCTCTTCTTTCTTTCACCTCTTCTTTCTTTTTTTCTCTTCTTGTTCTTCCTTTACTCTCCTACTTTCCCATTGTAGTGTCCATATAATTTGAAATTCTCCCTGCAGGAATCACAATAAAGCTATTTACATGCACAAATCAAGCGGAGCATTATGGCGAAAGCTGTTTGCTCCACTTGTGAAAGCAAAATCTCTTGAGCTCTATTTGGCATTAAGACATCAATTCTTATTGCCACATTGCTAGACAGGACACTGGGGAAAAAAAAAGAGAAAAAAAAGAAAAAAGAAAAAAGGAAACCCTGGAAACCTGTTTAATATGGGATTTAAATGACATGTCTTGGTCAAAAATAACACCAAGAATTTTTACTTTATTACCATGTTCCATGTTTAATGTGTTTACCAAGTTAATGCCATCCAGATTTAGTGATTGATTAAGAAGATTATTTTTTTAGGACTCTGGTCCAAAGATTACAACTTCTGTCTTGTCAGAATTTAAATGCAGGAAATTTAAAGTCATCCAGCTTTTGATGTCATCAAAACATGACTGCAGTCGAAGTAATTGATTGGATTCATCAGGATTTATGGATAAATATAGCTGAGTGTCATCAGCAGAACAGTCGAAATAAATCACATGCTGTCTGATAATTTTGCCAATCGGAAGCATATAGTAAATAGAATTGGTCCAAGGACTGAACCCTGTGGTACATCACAGGTGATCCTAGAGTTTGAAGAAGATTTATTATTAACATGACAGATAAGATTTAAACCAGCCTTAATCTCTACAGTATGCTCAAGTCTTTATAGGAGATGAAGCTGGGGCAAGTATCACAGCTGTGAAAGACCTGCCGTGTGGTACCAGTACCAAAGATCACACATCTAGAAGACCTCAGCAGCTACAGGCTTGTAGTAGTGACCTCGCATATGATGAAGACCCTCGAGAGGTTGGTCCTCAATCATTTTTTGGTCTTTTTTGGATCCGCTGTAATTTTCCCACCAGCCTAACTTTGGAGTCTATGATCCCATCATCTACCTCCTGCATCGAGCTCTGACCCACCTGGAGAAGCCTGGAAGCACTGTGGGGATAATGTTCTTTGATTTCTCCAGTGTTCTTCATAGTATCTAGTGAGGACTTCTGAGGGACAATGTGGAGCTGTCAGGAGTGGACCACCAGCTGTCCCAGTGAATACTGCAGCACCTCACTGGCCACCCACAGTATCTGAGGATAAGACGCTGTGTCTCTGACAGGCCTGTCTACACTACGGGGGCCCCACAGGGAAACGTGCTGGCACCGTTCCTGTTCACCCTCTACACTGCAGGCTTCTCCATTAACTTCCCAGGCAGCACTGGGGGACAATACAGACATTTCAATTATATTCTATTTCTTATCTTTGTAAGTTAATCAGTGTTGTTTCTGGTTAGCAAACTGGTAAACTTTCTGTCTACATCGGTTACCTATGAGACATGACACAGAGGCCTATTTCCTTCAGCCACTGGTCACTAGGCTACAGTGAGACCCATTTCCTTCCTGACACCACTTTCACTGAGAAAGGTTAATTTATTTTAACAATTCAGTTCCAAGTCTAAAAGTCATATAGATTAATTCTACACAGTGATTATTTGATTATTATGGCTTGCAGTTTATAAAAAGTCTCTATCACATTAGAATATTATATAAGAAAAAAATTAAAGAAGAACTTATAGAATCAGCCTACTAATAGGGGGATTCTACGCTATAAGTCCTTGTACTCATAGTACAAGGACATATATTTTAAGGCCCTGTACTTGCGCAGTATATGCACTCAATATTTATATTGATATTTATATTATATTTATATTGAGTGCATCAATGCCGCGTGGCATGAATGTGTTGTTTCTGTGGCTGTGCTGAGGTGTTAGCACCTTTTAACCCATCTGCAATGTTAGATCTGGTCTCTCTCTTCTTCCTCTTGACGATACTTTATAGATTCTTAAAGTGGGTATGGGTAATTCTGTCAGCGTGATCAGGTCCTGGAGGAAAATTAAATCAGCATCTCCATAAAGGAACCATTAAGGGCTCTAAAATTGCTTGGTAGATAGAAATATAACACTAGCAGATGACTTGGATTCTGTGACTCCCCACTCTGGGACTTTGATTTCCAAACTAAATGTAATATTTACTTTATTTCCTGTAGCGGCTGGTGACAAAAGAAAAAAAAAGTTTGGGGCATTTTTATATAAACTTTATTTGAACATAAATCCTTCCTGGGTGGAATGCTTATTTTTCATGGTGACTGGCATGTATGATGAATTAATCAGGTTGACCTGAAAAGCGCTGATCGACCATGAGTGCAGGCAGTGGCGGCACCAGAGAATTATGAGTTGGTGGGGGGTGGGGGTCTGGAGTTTTTATAGGTTGGTCCAATGATGTTTGACGCAGCAAATAATAGCTATAGTTCGTTTCTTTCTATTACTGCACATTTAGACAAGCCAGAGCTGTATGTTTTGAATCAGGACAGAATATGTGGTAGAGAAGAGGAAGACTCGCTTTTGAATTTACTGTGTAGCTGTGTTAGTTTTTCACAGTTTGTCACGCAAAACCTTTTTCTGTCAGCAGAGAATTGGACCGGGTGCGGGAATGAAAAGTAAAGTGGTGATCTACATGACCTTTTAATGTTTTTAGCTACTTTAGGTGTAAATGCTTTGATTTGTCACTGAACAAAGCACCATATAATTTTCACATCTTGATGCAAATCCAGCTAGAAGCTCCCAGAGAGGGTTACCTCTTGTTTTCTGTCATAGCCAGAGCTCTTAGGTCTGCGTGTGTATCAGGTGAAAGCCCCTCTCCTCTCTGTTCCTCAGAGGACCCTGCTGGTACTTATTAGAGTAAGCCTCCACCTCATTTTTTGCTGGGTGAAGCTAAGAATCAATAGTTTTTATTGTCATTTTGCAGCCATAATGAGATTTTTTTATAATTTTTATGATTAGCCAAGTTACAATCAGTACATTGTGGTTCAGTCGTCAGGTTGTACGGCTAACCTCACCTTGAGTTATGCCACCTCTTCCAGGCTCTGTTCATGGCCCCTCATGTGGGCAAAACCCCATTGTATTACACCCCCCCCCCCCCCCCCCCCCCCTTTGACTCATCGCCAGGTTATGTTGGACTGGGTAGGTATAATAAATCAATTTATTTTGTTTATTCTGACCAGTCGCTTGTAGCTAGTGCCTGGCCAGCGGCCCGAATAACGCACAGTTTGTATTCCGACTAATCAAATTGCACGATAAAGGAGCCGCAGGTACCTGTAAATGCTTTTTTTTTCTACCAATTGTGTGCTGCGGATCCAGGGCCAGTTTCATAGAGATGAGAGCACGCGGAGCACCACCACCAACAAAATACAAATCTATAATCATCAACGAAGCCGGGCTCCGGAGGGGGGGAATAAGGGGGGACATAGCCGTTTTCAGGGGGGTCTCATGCACTCCCCAGAGAGACCCGGGGGTAATATTTAAGTAACCAATTAGAGGCCAGCATGAAGCCACATGGAATCCAAAAGAACATACATACACACTAGGGATGCACGTTATTGATTAATAAGTTACATCAATCTAAAGTTGATTGATCTTATGGATGGGCTAGCAGTTAATTGATAAGCGGTCATTTTATTAGAAACCTGAGTTTCTAATAAGACAAGAGGGTCTTTTACACACACATATATATATATATATATATATATATATATATATATATATATATATATATATATATATATATATAACATGGAGGCTGGTACACTGCAACACTGAAAGAAGGTCCATCTAAGCAGACATTATCAGTTAATAGGATGGAACAAACTTTCATCCGCCATCCCTCTCAATTAAAAACAATATATAGATCTAGACTTACAAAAAAAAATAACAATAAAATAAAATACTATTTTAATAGTTCTACAATAAAATAAATCCAAAACTGAATGGGAATGGTGAAAAATCAAAAGCCAGGCATATTTTATGTGTGACTGATGTGGCCACCAAAGGTCTCTGGTAAAGAAGCTGGCTGGTCCTTGTGGAGGGGTCCAAAGGTTGACAGCGCTCCCTTCTTCTTCTTCTACAACTCTATCTGACGCTATGTGTTCAAATATTAACTCCATGAACACAGGCAGCCCAATGACGGTGTTCTGTCGGTCAAGATGCACTTCCCAGCTGTGCAGTTCCGACCGAACCACGCAACGCTCGGTTCTACTGCGCAACGAGTTAACGCAGAAATCTTTTTGATCAGCTGACGGCTCGGTTGGCTTAGAAATAGTGAAGCAACAAAACTGACCAGCGTTTCCCCCCTCCTACAACCTCAGGTTTTTTATTTATAGCTGTTGCTAATAATAACAAAGGTTTTGTATGCACCAGATTCATGTTTTTTTTTTTTTAAATAAAAAATTATGTGTAGAATTAGCGCCAATGTTTTGTGTAACGCATCTATACAACACGTGTTTAACTTTTAGACCGAATAACTTACATGTTGACATGCAGCCGCTATTCAATATATATATTTCTGTCAGCAGTGATTTCAACCCCCCTCCCAACACTCACACTCAACAAGAGAGGCTAAATTGACTGTAAATAAAGGTTGTATTCTATTGTTCATGAGACATGATACAATTTAAAATTGCTCTCATAGTCAGGCTGCTGGGTGTCACAGATGCTTCCCTATTAGTTAGGTGCAACTTTATGCTTTAATTGGTTTTAAATTCGTTTACATGGGTCATTTGGAAAGAAAAGTAAGAAACAGTAAAAAAAAAAAAAGAAAAAAAAAAAAGAAAGGTCTTCACGAAGCTCCGCGTTGCGCTCAGCCTCGCGCAGTTTGCGCAGCCGGTCTTCTTTCCCCTTTCACTCCATTGGAGTCGCTCCAACACAGGCATACCTCCGTTAGCCACCCCTTGAGCTGTCCTAATCTGACAGCTGGACAATGAGTTGTAATAACCTGGATAAGCCGAATAGGATTTAAGCGGCCGGCATATTAATACAAACACGTAAGTAACACAGAGAGCCGCTACTCTGCGCACTGTATGAGCTACATGAGCTAGCTTAAGGTTAGCATCGGGGGGCTAAGGCTAGCCAAACAGGACAAGCATGACTTTGTCTCTCCTCCACTACAGTGCCTGTAAGTGTCCGAGCTAGTCGAGTGTCGCGGATGCATCAAAGCCAGCAAAGTTATCTGCCTGTAATGTTTTTTTTCTGAGCGCCCAGCTTGGTCAGCAGCTGACCCCGCTGCTAACCCAACGCGTTAGCCTGCTAGCTAAACTGTAAACAGTGCTGACCAGAGATGTCTCGTCGTTTGTCACGTCCCCCCGTAAACATGCTCGCGGTGACCCGGGTGTCTCTAGCGCGTGTACGTCCCGCTCAGCCGTGGTTCTCTTCTCCACAGGTAAGACCATGGTGATCATGTCGGGGATAGCCGCTGTGCTGCAGCAGTTTGTCAGCGGGCTGAAGAGCAGGAACGAAGACACCAGAGCCAAGTCTGCCAAGGACCTGCAGCACTATGTGACCACGGAGCTCAGAGAGGTAAGGACAACAAGAGACATCTATGCTATGAATGATGTTGCATTCTCAGGGCTGCCCACGGAAGATGACATTCCTCAAACGGTGGATGGCATTCTCGGTTATTGGGAGATTTGTTTCTAAATGTTTAATGAGTTTTAGATGTTCATCTTAATGGCAGATATTCTAGATGTCACAGCAGGGCCTTTGTCGCATTGCAAGAACTGTAAAACAAATACTTCCTGTTTATAATCACATTATAGATTATAGGTGTTAGCCATATCAGTATTGGAAATTACTTTTTGGAACGTTTCCCTTTGTTGGACTTAATATCCCCAGTGGGCGAATGTGGTTCTCTGGGTACGTTAACCTTGAGGAAAATAACGCCACCTCAGACGAATGTTTACAACAGAAATGTAAAGGCGTGATCCGATTTTCTTCTATTCAATGCAAATGTCTGGCGTTGATCAACTATAACCACAGGAACGTCGTGGTGGAACCTTTTTTTTTGCGCTTTGACATGCTGCCTTGGTTAAAAACCTTTGCAAATGTTGAGACCAGTGCCTAATTCCAAGTCTGGTGAATTTACGCTTTAGGTGCCAGTTATAGGAAGGATGTACAGTAGATTTATGGCTACTGATGCTGTTGTCGTGGTAACTAACTCGCTGTGATATCCTCAGGACTTCCTAATGTGTTGCCGGCTTATCTGTCATAAAAGTGTAATACATGTCCGGTTCCTCTACCTGGACAGTGTTCTGTTTTTTTTTTTCTTTGTATGGAGGCCTTTTGTAGACATTTATATACAATCCATCTATACAAACACTTAGGGTTAGGATTCTATGCCATTGCTGTAGCAGTGATGTTAAGTACCCAAACAGAGTTATTCCGTCGCTTTTTAATTTTTGTTTCTGTGCCACAGTTGAGCCAAGATGAAGCCACCACCTTCTACGACGAGTTAAACCACCACATATTTGAGCTGGTGTCCAGCTCTGACGTGAACGAGAAGAAAGGCGGCATCCTTGCTATAGGTAAGCCTGAGGCGCACGTTTGCCATGCGGCCGATTGAAACGCGCACGCCGCGTGAAATTTAGCGTGTGGCTGGCTTCCTTCCTAGTGAGTCTCATCGGAGTGGAGGGAGGCAACGCCACCAGGATCAGCCGCTTCGCCAACTACCTCCGCAACCTGCTCCCTTCCAGCGACCCGGTGGTCATGGAGATGGCCTCCAAAGCCATGGGCCACCTGTCCATGGCCGGAGACACTTTTACCGCCGAGTATGTGGAGTTTGAGGTGAAGAGGGCTCTGGAGTGGCTGGGAGCCGACAGAAACGAAGGCAGGCGCCATGCGGCGGTAAGTCCCTAGCAGGCAGCGCCGACCGCGGTGTTTGTTGTTCAAACACCGCCGCTTCCTGTAAGTAAATACGATCAGACCGTGTAAGTCATCGCTGCTGGCACACCGCTACTGGAGAGCTCTCTGGAGAGCTCTCTGGAGTTTTAATAATGTGTTTTATGTTAACGTCTTTTTTCCCCCGCCCACATTTTTTGTTTGTACAAAAAAATAGTTTTTTTTTCAGCCTTGTTTACCTCTGAGTAGCATTTTTTTTATTTTTTATAAAGGGTTAGAAAACTAAATGAAAATGCGAATGTATCGGTATTATTAAAATGTAATTTACTTCACCTAAAATGAAGTCAGCTTATAATAAGCAGTGTGGGAGATGCTTAAACAACACAGGGCACTTGTTTCTCCTCACTGTTGGACTAATTCTATTTACACTCAGAGTCGTTTTAAAGTGCAAGGTAGGATAAGATAAGATAGGCTTTATGGATCTCACATTGGAGAAATTCACATGTCACATCGGCTCAGTAATCAGGATCATAAGGAGTAGGTAAGAAAAAAAAAACAATAAAAATAAATAAAATACAAAAAGAAATAAGGCAGAGGATGTCTTATGTACATTCATGGTGACTTATACGCGTGTGTATTAACATATATTCAGGTGTAGTAGCGGCAGAAGTCACTTCTTTCAGGATTATTGCACAGTGTATTAAATAGAATTGCCCATTTGTTATTGCAGATTGGTTATTACAGTTGCAGTCATAGTTACGGTTGTGGTTACAGTTATAATTACAGTTATAATTACAGTTATTTTGCAGCATTATATAATCTGATGGCAGCAGGAATGAATGACCTGCGGTAGCGCTCCTTTTTAGAGGCAGGGTGTCTAAGTCTGTCACTGAAGGAGCTGCTCAGCTCCTCTACAGTCTGGTGCAGGGGGTGGAAGGTGTTGTCCATGATGGATGTGAGCTTGGACAACACCTTCCTCTCAGCCACTTCCTCCACAGTCTGTGGGCTAACAGTCCCCCTGAGATACAGTTAGAAATATATAGATTTGATCATTCTACAAATTTACCACGTTTACCAGGTAGTATTCATACCCCTTAAAAAAATTGTTCAGTTTCAAGCGCATCCACAAAACTTCACCGCATTTTAATGGGATTTCATGTGACAGACCGACACAAAGGAGAGCATACTAGTGAGGTTAAATGAAAATCAGAGTGCTTGCGCAAGTCTTGAAAGTCTTAATAAGTATGGAATTTTGAAACACTGTTTTCCAGACCTTGAAAAGTCTTGAATTTTGTGTGAAAGTCTTAATAAAGTATGGGGAAAAAAATGTATGGTAGAATTTTACAGTATGCTCAAAGGCATTGTGAAATGAGAAATAGGAAGGTAGGCTATAAAACTATAATTTTACTAACTGGTCACGTACTGTATTAGCCTAATGAAATCAAACACTTGTTTGATGTGAAATTCATGTACTTGGGATTTTCATGTTTTGAAACGTTTTCATCAGTAAAAGCATAATTTACTGTGAATAATGCATTTGTTCATTGAATACTAGCCTATAAAAGTTAACATTTCTAATAAACAGTTTGTACAATCTCAACCAATGAAGTAGGCAGTACAAGTATACAAGTACATAAAGTTGAGGTCTTGGGAAAAAAAAATATCAGTTTTAAAAAAAGTCTGGAATTTTAATTTGGAAAAAGAGCAAGCACCCTGAAAATGGTACACGGTCTGAAGAAGGTTCTACAGTAAAGCGTCAGAAAAATGTTACAGCAGGGCCTTTTGGCACACACTTGAACAGCTTAACTCCTAATAACCTAAAGTTTACAGCGTTAACACACGTCCTAGCTGCTTTCTACACTGGAAAAGAGTGACGGGACAGATGGGGCTCTGTGTCTCCTCCAGGTGTTGGTGTTGAGGGAGCTGGCTGTGAGCGCGCCGACCTTCTTCTTTCAGCAAGTGCAGCCCTTCTTCGACAACATCTTTTACGCGGTGTGGGACCCTAAGCAGGCCATTCGGGAAGGAGCGGTGTCCGCCCTGCGAGCCTGTCTCATCCTCACCACACAGAGGGAGACCAAGGAGATGCAGAAGCCGCAGTGGTACAAAGTGAGTCTTTGAACTGCGTGGACGCTGTTTTTAGGACGCAAGCACGAGGTGAGTGTTTGGGCTTTTTGTGTAACAGCAAACCTTCGAGGAGGCGGAAAAAGGCTTCGACGAGACTTTGGCCAAGGAGAAAGGGATGAATCGTGACGATCGGGTCCACGGGGCCCTCCTGATCCTCAACGAGCTGGTCCGCATCAGCAGCATGGAGGGAGAGGTGGGTTTTGGCTTTCGCCACCCGCACCCTTCGTCTGCGCCAGGACGCCTTTAACGTTTCCCTCCGCCGTCTCCCTTTTACAGCGCATGCGCGAGGAGATGGAGGAGATCACGCAGCAGCAGCTGGTCCACGATAAGTACTGCAAGGAGCTGATGGGATTCGGAACGAAGCCTCGCCACATCACGCCCTTCACCAGCTTCCAGTCGGTGCAGCCGCAGCAGTCGAACGCCCTGCTGGGCTTGCTGGGCTACAGCGCGCCGCCAAGCTTCCTGGGCTTCGGCGCCACGCCGGCCCCCGCCAAGAGCTCGCTGGTGGAGAGTCGGTACTGCCGCGAGCTGATGGAGGAGCGGTTCGACCAGGTGGGTGTCACGGTGGTCTTGAGCGGTCCAAGGCTCGTGCTGTTTGCTTCAACGTATCGATAACCATAGCCGTGCCTTGCTTTGCCAGGTGTGTCGCTGGGTGCTGAAGTACAAGGCCAGTAAAAACCCTTTGATCCAGATGACCATCCTCAACCTGCTTCCACGCCTAGCTGCCTTCCAGCCACATAATTTTACAGGTGGGGCGTTTAGTAGCTGTGTAGTAGACCTCACAGGTCCCTACCGGTCTGCCTGATTCGTCACAGACTGTAGACGACGTCAGCTGATGGTAGTAATACGGCGCTTTGTGATTGGCCTTTGGCTCTACAGACCAGTACTTGTCAGACACCATGGGGTACCTGCTGGGCTGCCTGAAGAAGGAGAAGGAGAGGACGGCGGCTTTTCAGGCTTTGGGGCTGCTGGTGGTGGCTGTCAGGACGGATATCCAGCCGTACCTCATGAAGATCCTGGAGATCGTCAAGGCCGCCCTGCCGCCCAAGGACTTTGCGCACAAGTAAGTCATTGAAAACGGTTCCCTTTGCTTTTTACTCGACATGCGGGAGCCGAATGTTGTGGCTGATTTTCCATCTCCAGTTTTTGTGAAGCTTTGACCTGCGTTTACAGATTTGAGCCATTTTAGCCACGGATGGTGCTTATTTATATACTAGCAGCAGAGGCGACGTCACAGCATGTGTGTGAGCGTGCAATGGCCTTACCGTTGTGTTAATATAAAAAACCACAAGGATTATGGAGTTGAAACGGTTGTAGACATTTCCAAAGCCTGCATGTTCCATTACTAAGGTTCAAAGCTCAAGATGTTAAAACAGCAACTTTACCTGCATTTTTTTCTCCCTTCCTGTTATCTACTAAAAATCTCTCTCTCTCTTGCTCCCACTTAGTCGGAATAAACCTCAGACATGTTTCAAAATACAGTTTCCTTTATAAATAACTTATTTTTTTATGTTGTTTATCACTGGTAAATCCCATTGAGACACAGGATCTCATTTTGAAGCGTCATCTGTTCAAATAGACGAGGCAACAGTCGTCTGACAGCTTTTTACTGCCGCTGATTTTATTCATCAACTTCCAGTCTTCTTCACTCAGTAACAACTTTCACACAAAAGAGTGTTGTTAGCATGATCCAGTACTACTTGCATGTGGTGCTTTCAATGAATGGAAAAAGATCAGATTATTATTATTATTATTATTATTATTATTATTATTTGTTTCTGACTGGCCACTCAAGCTGAAAAATCTTCCTACTGATGAGTTCTCAGTAGATCGGACCTTTTTCACTACATTTTGATGCAAGTTTGCCTCGGTGTTTATGTATGAGTATAAAAGAAAACACGTTTTTCTCAATATTCTTCCTAAGAAACCTAGGTTTGCTTTGAATAGGAAAAAAACGACAACTTGGTATTAGGGTAGGTTGATTAAAAATAATTCTGAAATTGAGAAACCTGACAGTGATGGTGGTAATGTTTTGATGTTTTATGTCTGCAGGAGGCAAAAGACCATACAGGTGGATGCCACAGTGTTCACTTGTATCAGCATGCTGTCCAGAGCCATGGGTCCCAGCATCCAGCCCGACATCAAGGAGCTTCTGGAGCCCATGTTGGCGGTGGGCCTCAGGTAGGAAACGTGGCACGACGTTTTTTAATGTTTCCAACAAGAACTACCTGTAGGGCTGGATCTGGACACACAGTGTCGCTTGCTTCCTTTGTTATTATTTTCTTTCGCTTCAGTCCGGCGCTTACGGCAGTGCTGTATGACCTGAGTCGTCAAATCCCCCAGTTGAAGAAAGACATCCAGGACGGTCTGCTGAAGATGCTCTCCCTGGTGTTGATGCACAAGCCTCTCCGACACCCGGGAATGCCCAAAGGTCTGGCTCACCAGCTGGCCTCTCCGAGCCTCACTAACATTCCCGAGGCCAGCGACGTTGGCAGCATCACCCTGGCGCTGCGCACGCTGGGAAGCTTCGAATTTGAAGGTAAGAATCCCAAACAGAGATTTTTTTATGTTTGTTTTGCACTTTTTACGTCATTCACGGGATCCTACATTGATTTAAGCGTTTCGGTGTTTTATAAATCTGCTCCTATTTTGCTGGTGTCATGTTTAAAGGTTGGTCACTGTAGAAATATCGGCTCTACGTTCATCATAAACTTTTATATTTGCATCAAAAAGGCAAAAGCTTCACTGGAAATTGGAGTCAAGAGATGGATAGAGCGTTGACGTGGTTGTTCAGTTGTTGTTTTTTCTTACTACCTTATTCATTCAAAAAAATATTATTTGCTTTAGAAATTTGGGATTGTTGGTGGAGAACACGGGAATATTTCCAATAACTCGTTTAAAACATCGATAAATCCACCTTAAAAATTAAAACTAGAGCGTTGCCAATAGACGCGCCGGTGGAGCTGATCCCGCTTCTCCAACCTTCTTGGTCCAGGACACTCCCTGACCCAGTTTGTGCGCCACTGCGCCGATCACTTCCTGAACAGCGAACACAAGGAGATCCGCATGGAGGCGGCTCGCACCTGCTCGCGGCTCCTCACGCCTTCCATTCACGTGATCAGCGGCCATGTTGTCAGCCAGACCGCTGTGCAGGTGGTGGCGGATGTGCTCAGCAAGCTGCTGGTCGTCGGGATCACTGATCCAGGTGAGGCAAGATGGTTTGATGATTTCCTAACATCAATCACCCCGAAATGCATATTTCTGAGGGACAGTCTACTGATTTGCACTAAAATGTAGCAGGACAGTACAGATGCCGAACTGTTTTCTGCCCTCGCCCTCCTGCAGATCCGGACATCCGGTACTGCGTCCTGGCGTCCCTCGATGAGCGCTTCGATGCACACCTCGCCCAGGCTGAGAATCTGCAGGCTCTGTTTGTGGCTCTGAACGACGAAGTGTTTGAGATCAGAGAGCTGGCGATTTGCACAATAGGACGCCTGAGCAGCAAGAACCCGGCCTTTGTCATGCCCTTCCTTCGTAAGATGCTGATCCAGGTAAGAGAAACCCTACAGACGGCTTGGGGGTCAGTGATGTCTGGTCGCCGCTGTGTTATGAGTTTGACACGTTACTGCAGGGCAGTTAGCAGAAAACGTTTCAGCAGGTTCCACATTCTGCTTTCATTCGGGCCTTTTCACCTCACACAGTCTGAAATGAAACGTTTTACTTAATAAATTGCTCCCTCCAAGCAAGACTCCTTAATACAGTTTGCTAAAATGAATCGTATGATTTTGCTCATAACACAGCTGCACTGATACTAATCCTGCGTTTTAGGGTTAATCAAGTTTGCCGTGTTGTATTTCAAGCTCATCTTCAAGTGAATTCAGTTTTTCAGTTTTTAAAATTTCTTGCAGTTTAAAAATATGAATTTTTCTTTTAGTGCTTTTTACAGGATTGGATAAGTATGCAGCTAGCACATGCGGTATGGAACAATATTCATGTTTCCAAACTCTAGAAAAACAGAATTTTTCAGAATCAGAATCAAGTTTAATCGCCAAGTAGGTTTGTACTTAAAAGGAATTTGACTTAGTGTTGATGGTGCAGACAAAAAATTAGAATACAGTAAAATAAGAAGTAAAAATTATATATACACGGAAGCTGTATACACTCAGCAGACTGTGCGTCAATGTAAATGTTTAAAGGAGCTATAAGTAATACGGACATTCCCAGGTGACCAATGAGAATGATTTAGGTTGATTTTACAGTAAATATCTTACTTATAACTCCTTTAACTATAAATTGTTCAAACAAGGAGAGTTATTTTTGCACTCCCTGGGTGAATAAACCTGGGTTACTCCCAGTTACACCAAGTCACTTGAATACATGTTATAAACTTGACTTAGTTTAGAAACAAACCGTAGAAATGCATAGTAGGTTTTTGCTCTGGATGCAATTTATCGGTCTGAAGAACCTAGTCTAGCCTTAATAAAAAAAGCCCTTTACTCTCTTTAAATCGTAACATTTCCTTTTTTTACATGGACACAATATTTCATTAAAAAAACTTTTAACCCCTGAAGATAAAAGCATTTGGAAAACAGCAAAATTTGAAAATTTAAGGGGGTTTACAATAGAATTTTTTAAATGTTTTTGCTCCTTTTTTATGACAGCAAATCTAAAAGCAAAAAATTAAACAAAATAACGAAATACGGCAATTTTCAATAAAATGGCGCACAGATGTCATTGATTTCCCAAAAGGCTTAGAAATGTGAAATTCCATTTTTATGTTTTACATTCATTAATTAACATATTTCCTACTGTGATTATACCCTTAATTAGAATAAAAGGAAAAAATGCTTAATTATTTCAGATAAAAAAAAACGGCACTAAGAAATCCCTAATTTCTGTAGCTTTTCAAAGCTAATATAGAACTGCTGTCTCTGAAGTCCTGCTCTCTGCAGTTTTATACAGACGCCCCTAGAGGGCAGCAAAGACCATACGTTGGCTTAGAAAAAAAAATCTAATTTCCCTAAATTTGTGGAATTAAACTCAAAGCTTTGCCTACTAACACCATAATATTTACTTCCAGAGACTTTATGAGAATTTTGAATGTTTTTTTTGACAGATTTTAACAGAGTTGGAACACAGCGGCGTCGGCAGGAACAAAGAACAGAGCGCCCGTATGCTTGGTCACCTGGTCTCCAACGCACCCCGCCTCATACGGCCATACATGGAGCCCATTCTCAAGGTAAAACGGCATATTTTCCATATTACTTCATGACTATAAGCCGCACTTTTATTTAAGCTTTGCTGTAGTGTAGGTTTCTTTTGAACAATTAAACGCCACAGTGTTTTGGTAACAGGTTTTAAATCATTTGATATGGTTTAAGTTTTTATGATGAAAGAAAATCTTTGGCTTAGAACCCGCTTTACCTTTCTGTTTGCAGGCCCTCATTCTGAAGCTTAAAGATCCGGACCCTAACCCTGGAGTGGTGATCAGTGTCCTCGCAACCATTGGCGAGTTGGCCCAGGTAAGACCACTTGTTCAGTTTGCTGCTGATATTTATTAGCCTGAAGAATTTACATGTGCACAATCAAAAGTTTGAATGAATCTTTTATATACTGTGTTTCTGTGTGGACGAGGGCTGCAACAACGAATCGATAAAAATCGACAAGCGCCCGCAACGAGTTTCATCATCGATTCGTTGCGTCGCGCGATCAATGCGTTACTCGCCATGTCGCGGAGCCGCTTACCTCGCCTGCAGAGCGTCGTCAATGCCGGCTGACTGGCTGCAGTCAACCGTGCTTGGCTCGGAGTTGTTAGAGGAGTCGTGCTTCGGGGTGCCACCTTAACGCCAGTCTGGTAGCTCGTCTAATGCAGCCGTTAGCTTGTTAGCTGGTTAGCTGCTTAATGACTGGAACTTGTTTCCATGCAACATTCCCTCATCGGATTGAAATGTGTTAGAATTAACAGGAAAGTATTCCAAAAGCACCGTTTATATGGGCTCAAAATCAAATAATCCGATCATGACGTGCGTTTACTTCCACCAAGATTTATTTATTTATTCAGAAACTCTGACTTTAGCAGAGTTGTTGAATTTTCATAAGACAAAAAAACAAAACGTAAGTTCATGAGTTAATTGGAAGTGTTTAGATGGACGCATAAACCAGCCCTCTGAATCGGAGTACAGTTTCATTCTGGTGAGTTAAGTTTTAAACGTTAATTTGCTGCCAAAGTCTGAGTGAAGGTACTATATGGGAGAGCGGAGCAGGGCTCCAAACTTAACTTTTCAAGAATCAAGAGGCTTTATTGTTGTTATGCACCCGTAATGAAATTTTGGTGAGACATAATGATAAGAGGCAGACCCAAATTTAAAACACTTGCAAAGAAATGAGACATAGACATCCCTAAAGGACACCAAAATGTAAAACTCTCAGAAGAAATAAAAAGTATTAAATATCTAACAGCCTTTTTGACTCTTGGAAGAAAAAATTTAAAACTTATAGAATTAACATCCCTGGAAGAAAACTATTCAGAAGGACAAATGTAGCATGTGGCGTTTATATAAAATGCAGCTTGTGCTGAAACATTTTGAAATGGGCTGCTGGTTTATTTAATTGTCAGAAGTGAGGTTTTTGCTCTGGTTGCATAGTTATGCCCATTTTTTCCCCCTAGGTGCACAAGGGGGAGATTCAACCAAACCGCATTTTATAGCTTCACTTTTGTTGTGTTAAATCGCTGTTCATATAGACAACATTGACTATTAAACGATTAACTAACAATCTAGTCAACATAAACTTAGTTTTTGAAGCAGAAATATTTATTATCTAATATTGTAACAGAATACCTAAGAAGCAACTTGTGTTTTCTGTGCGCTTATTTGCTCCGTCAGTCCAAATGTTCTATTTTGGTGAAACGAAATGGAAGTAAATCATTTTTTTTCATCGACTTATTGTAAAAATAATCGACCGATTAATCGATTATAAAAATAGTTGTTAGTTGTAGCCCTAATGTGGACAGAAAAATGTGTTCCGGTGTGTTGTAACTGTTTAAATGCAGATGGATAAGGTCCAAATATAAATACTGCCCGTCTTATGCTCGTCTGACCTGTTCCGCCCTGTGTAGGTGTTTAAGTGGTCCCTCCAGAGGAGTCAGGATAGAGCACTTAGAGGCGACTATGCATTGCAGGGCAGGCAGAGTGCAGGAGATGCTCAGGTAGACCGAGTGTTCACAGCTGACTCAGTGCAGGAAGTCGCAGAGGTCCAGCTGTCGAGGAATCGAGACGTAAGGAATACCCAAGACAACGTAGGGAAAGAACTGAGAAGGCAAAGTAGACTTGGATGGTTTGTTTAAAAACAGTTTTAGATTCTGAAATAAAAGTCATGTGTTTTTTTTTTTTGATTCCTCCGGAGACTTTTGGACTGAAACATCTCTGAAATGATTAACGGAACAAGCAGGGACCTGCTGTTACATGCAGGCTAAAAGAAATAGAAAGTGGCTCATCGTTAGAATGAAAAAATACGATACGCTTCTTTTAAAGTTGTCTCTGATTTTGCTGACAGAACCGGGATGAATTAAAGGACATCTGTAACGTGACTGGTTGTGTTTGGGGTGTGTTTAGGTGAGTGGTCTGGAGATGAGGAAGTGGATGGATGAGCTTTTTCCAATCATCATGGACATGCTGCAGGACTCGTCCTCATTGGCTAAGCGCCAGGTACAGAGACAGCACATTTGAAAAATGAAATGTTGTTTTTTTCTGCATTTTAGTTAAAAAATAATTTTGAATGTCGGTCTACCTAAATTCAAAATGAAACGAAGCCCCCAAATGTTTCATCTTTTATTATTCTCCTGCATTGGCTGTGTTCACTTCCTCAGCTGACTGTCTCTGGCTTTCCTCTAGGTGGCGCTTTGGACCCTTGGCCAGCAGGTAGCGAGTACAGGCTATGTGGTGGAGCCCTACCGCAAATACCCTTCCCTGCTAGAGGTGCTGCTCAACTTCCTCAAGACTGAACAAAACCAGGGTATAAGAAGAGAGGTACGTATAGATGGCTGCCGTTCTGCTCATTGCTCTTTGTTGGTCTTACCTTGGGTGGATACAAAGAGTAATTTCACAGTTTCGGCTCATGTTATGCACAAAAGTAAATTGTTCCCCTAAATTGCATCACCACGTGTCAGTAGCAAAAATTTTATAAAAATGTTTGCATTTAGCCCTCCTTGAGTCGGTTCATTGTAGAACCTGCTTTGGTTGCAATTAGCGCTGCAAGTCTGTTTTTAGGTGTCTCTACCAGCAGTGCTGCACGCTCAGAATGGCTCATTTGCATGGAGAGGATCTAAACATCCATTTTCAAGCCTTGTCACCGATTGTTATTTGGAAGTAGGTCTGGACTTTGACTAGGCCTCTATTGTTTTGCAGCCTCCAACAGGACTGCCCTTTCTTTAGCTCCACCCACTGTGGCCTGCTTCCCCTGCTAAAGAGAAGCATGATACTGTCACCACCACCTTTATACTTTGGTGGTGATGTGATACACGCACACAGCTTTTTGCACAGGAAATAGTTACATTTTGAGCATATCTAACATGCACATCTTTTTTTCTACAGGCCATCCGTGTCCTGGGTCTTCTCGGCGCCCTGGATCCCTACAAGCACAAGGTGAACATCGGCATGATCGACCAGTCACGGGACGCCTCTGCTGTCAGCCTCTCTGAATCAAAGTCTAGCCAGGACTCAGGTAGGTCCGATCACTGTTACCAACACCAGTCAGTGTTTTTCTCCCCAAGAGCCACATTGTGGGTTTTTATTTGCATTCCCAGAGATTTGCAGCAGTATCAGATTCTCAGCACAAAGCTGGAAATATTATGAAAGCTCTTTTTTAAACCTCAAATCAACCCACCTTCTGTCAGGTGAATACATCTTTAGCTATATTTACAGCATGTAGGTCAGTCGGGTGAATATTTCTTTACCATCTGTGTAGACTTGGTACTCCCGGGACTACTTACATCAGCTGCATCGCAGCAAATGTGTTTGACCCAGTTCAAACGAGAGAAATAAACTACAAGAAAATTCATTTATGGTTTAAATAAGTACATTTGCAAGCATTCTTTGAATGAAAATGGTTCAATTACTAATAATTTGACTGATGTAGCAACAGTCCAATTGGCATTTTGCACAGTTTCCACAGCACTGACTTAGAACCATCAGAACTATGAGATTATAGCTGAAAGGCAGTAACATTATAATTAAACTTTAATTCCCCTTTAAGCTCTGTGAACAAAAACTGCACAAGGTGGTTATGGCACAATGCTGTGAAACACTATTTTTCATATGCATTTATTCTGTTTTTTTGTTATATTCCTCCACTTATTTCAGAACATCTAACAATTAAAAAAAAATCACAGAGAAAGTCAATACAAAATACAGTTTTTAGATGATGATTTTAATTTTAAAGTGGGGAGGAGCTATCCAGACCAACATGGCCCTCAAAGGCAGTTACCCCCTTGGTTAATTAAGTATCAGCTGATTGGACCCATTTGTTTCATAGCTGAAGTTCACTAGCCACATCCAGGCCAGATTTCTGCCACCCTATAGAATCACCTGTCATTGAACCCATTTGACAACATGAAGTAGGCTGGGGAAAAAGCAACACATTATGTCTGATCTAAAAAAAATTCATGAACACACCACAAACAAAGTTATAGAAACTATCAGTTTGGACGGGCTTACAAAGGCATTTCTAAAGCTTTGGGAATCCAGCGAATTACCCACAAACGGAGAAAACGTGGAACAGTGATGAAACTTCCCAGGAGTGGCTGACTGACCAAAATTACCCCAAGACCACTGCAACGACTCATCCAGGAAGTCCCAAAGGAACCCAGAACAACCTGGAGAGCACCGCAGCTCTCACTTGTCTGGTTAGGGTCAGAATTCATGATCATTAGGCCAAAATCCCTGCTGAGCCCAAAACGAGCACAAAAGGTCCGTCTCATATTTACTAAAAAACATCTTAATGAAAATCTGTGTTGACCATGGAGACAAAAAACAAATGTATTAGACGATGCATTTGCTGTTACATGTGGTATAAAAGTAACTCGGTATCTACCATTATGCCAACAGTCAAAGACGGTAGCGGTGTCATGGTCTGGAGTTGCTTTACTTCCATATTTGATCAACCATGAGTTCTTCTCTCTACTATAAAATCTTGTCCAGCAATCAGGTCGGGAGCTTAAACACGGTTTGGTTTTGCAGACGGTCAGGGATCCAAAGCACCAGTGAGGTTAACTCTAAATTACCCAAAATGCAAAAGAAGATGAAGGTTTTGGACGGGCCTTGTCAAAGTCTGGATTTATATCTGACTGGGGTACTAGGGCATTATCTCAGACAGGCCTATCATGCAGAAAGCCTCCAGTGTGCTGAATTAAAACAGCTCTTAGAAAACAGTTATATTTCAATGAATGAAACCATTACATGACTCAGGTTGTCTTAGACGTTTAATGATCTGAAACTTCCACCTGTGCAGCTGTAGCTTGAAAGTGAGTTGTTTGTCAATTTAGCCACTGCTTCTTCAGAAAGCCTGGGAGCATTTACCTTTCTAACTTTCATTGGGTACCTTTTTTAATTGTGCTGGACCCCGATGTGCTCTTAGCAAAAATATTGTGCTACTTGACCTCAGATCTAAATTTGGTAGATGCTGCGGAGTAGAACGAGAATTAAAGAAAGAAATTGCTCTTCTTTCCCATCCTCTGTTCCATAAAATCCTACCAGGAGAAAAGCGTTTGGTTAGATGACATCACAGCACCGCAGTACTCGAAATAAGAGGTTTTTCACATTTTCCTCCAGCTGTTTTTTTTCCCCCGTTGTTTCTTTTTAAAGATGAAGGGGTATTGCAGAAGTGAACCACAGAGATGATTGATTGGGCCCTATGATGACATCATATGATCACAATCAGGCAATTACTGATTAGTCATGACAGGCTTGCAGTCTGTGCAGTCCATTTGTCAAATCTAGAGGAAAGGTGCGTTTGGTTTTAGTTATGCGAATTGCTTAATGTGTCTTATATAAACCGTTAAAATCTTCTCTGTCCAAAACCAGCTAGTTGCAGATATCCCAGAGCTCATTCCAGAAATCTGCAGCTCATTAGAAATAATAGAACAGTGTTTTTCCAACCAAGACAAAATACAATTATTCAACAGCTGTACTTTTGGCTGGTTCACAGAGTTTAAAACTTTGTTTTTCAATTTGTAGAAATCTTCTTTGTTTGAAAATTCTGTTTGGTCTGCAACCTTTATTTTTATCCTGCTGAATTATTCTCCCCCAGTTTAAGGGGGAAAGGCTACGGCTTCAGCTAGGACGGGGTCCCTTTTTAAAGAGATGATGTTTGGTTTAAAGTCAGCACAGACTTCCTCTCTTTATCTGTCAGTGACATTAACGTGTAGCTTTTCCTGTCCTTACCGATTGAAAAGGGCCGAGGGTTCATTTGTGAGCATTCACCTCTGATGGTTAGAATAAAAAAGGCATAACTGAATGAGACCGAACACAAGCAGTTAATTTATGCGTAGTCATGTTGAGCCAACATGCTGATTAGTACCAGAGGGCTTTCACTGATTTCTTGTAATTTTATTTTTTTTTCGTTTCTAATTTTACAAAAGTTTTCACACCCCTTAAACCTTCCCAAATAAATTTTTCACGCAACAAAAATTCTATTTTTTTTATTTATTAATTTTTTTTACAAATAAACAGGGACATGCAATTATCTTTAGCTCCCTTATTTCTGATACCGCTAAATAAAATTCTGGGTAACACTTTATTCTAGGGAACAAAAATGAACATGCTGGGAATTGTCACTATACTACACATAGTGGAACATTAACTGTTTGTTACTCATTAAGCACATATTAATGGCTTATTGTAGCTAAGCCAATTGTAATACTAATAGGCCATAAATGACGACTCCACTAATTATGGTTTAATTGTAAGTAAAAAGGTTGTTGCATATTAACGCTGATCTTGATAATATCTGCTCCATATGTGGCTTATGAAGAAGTAATTCAAGGACAATAAAAGGTCATGAGGAAGTACATAATAATGAGTAATTAGGAGTGGAGATTCAACTAATTTGTAACATAATTGGCACTAATTAAAAGTTATGATAAGTGTTCCCTAAAATAAAGTGTTAACATTCAGAAATCACTTAATTAATTCAGTCAATCTGTGTGGAATTTAATCCCAGCATCAGCCCAGCTGTTCTGTGAAGGCTTTAGAGGTTTAGTTGGAGAACATTAGAGAACAAGCAGTATCATGAAGACCAAGGAAAACAGCAGACAGGTCAGGGAGAATGTTGTGGAGGAGTTTAAAGCAGGTTATGAAAAAATAAGGTAGGCTTCAAATGTTGCTTCTGTCAGTTCAGACGTAAATCGGACTTTTTGTGGACCACTTTGGGGGGGGGGGGGGTCGCAAACACCCATGTGTTGTTTGCGACATTGACACTTTAATGAAATCTTAGAGAAATGGTAAACAATGAAAAGTTATTATAAACACAGACATAAATAAAAGAAAAAAAAATACATGTTTGTATGATTTTATGTGCAAGATTGTCTTGGATATTTGGATAAGAATAAACCAATCCACTGGGCTTAAATCTAGATCACACATCATATTAAACTAATAATAAAAGCTGCACACTGCTCTCCCCGACTGCTCTCAGTCTGAAAGACAAGGCAAATTTATTTATATAACACTTTTCAGTAACAACAAGATTGAGTTTCAGTTTGGCAGAAGGCAGACAGCAGGTCTACTTTCTACCATAGTGTTGCTGAAATGCTCACAAAGTGGCCGTAGCTGAGTAGAGCTCGCCCAAACGAGGTGGTGGAAACGGGCTCATAGTGGTAGTATTGTTCTCTTCTGGTCAGAGTTGAAGGAAGGAGGGAGTGAGCTAGATACCAGGCAATCCTGTAAGAACACCTGTAAGAGGCTGCAAAAGGCTGGGGTGGAGGTTCACCTTCCATCAGGATAGAAACAGAGAATGGTTTAGATCAAAACCACAGTAACATTACAATATGGCCTAGTCAAAGTCCAGGCCTCATTCCAAGTGAATTTGTGGCAAAAACGTGCAGAGCTGGCAGAAACAAAAGCCAGAAGACTTTCACGTGTAATTTCTGCTACAGGTGGTTCTGTGTACTATTGACAAAGGGCAGAACACAGAGGCATGCCAGACCTTTCAGATGTATGTCTAGAAATGGTTTGGAGCACCATGGATCATTTTACTTCCACTTTACAGTCATGCACTACTTTGTGTATGCTTCTACGAAAAGTCCCAGTAAAATAAGATGGAAGGCT
This sequence comes from Fundulus heteroclitus, assembly GCF_011125445.2. Classification (NCBI taxonomy): domain Eukaryota; kingdom Metazoa; phylum Chordata; class Actinopteri; order Cyprinodontiformes; family Fundulidae; genus Fundulus; species Fundulus heteroclitus. The sequence goes on from NC_046361.1 coordinate 9,155,917, forward strand.
GTGGTTACAATTAAACAAAATGTGAAAAAGAAATTCATGGCTTGGGGTATTAATACTACAGTAGGGCAATTTATGGAGCAACCATAGCCTCCGAGAAGCTTTAATATTCTTCACTTCGTACTGTGGGAAATAAATACTAAACTGTAGACGGTGGTTTTTAAGGGCCTGACCGGCATGGAGGGTTATCTCGTAAATAACAGTTGAACTTCTCATGGTGCTTCAGGAGCATTTGACTGGAAATATCCTGCTGTCACTAACAGCCCATCATTTACGATATCTTGAATATTCATGATAATGAGAATAAAAACGTCCGTCTGTCTTTTGTCATTTGAAACCGGACCGCGGGCCTCCTCTTCTCAGATCCGCTCATGTGTCTCCAAGAACGACCTTGGACAGTGCAGTAATGGCTTTCCCAGTTTGCTCTTGAACTAAATGGACTGTGACCAGAAATGGAGGCCGTATATCTGCCGGCGGGTCTGTCAGGGTCAGCGTCTGGGCCACGAGTGTCTTGGATAGCACACGCTGGACGTTGAGAAGACGCTGAACGTATTTGTTGCCTCACCTGACTTCAAGTAATGCTCTCCACATCCACACAGAGCACTAGAACCATAAAACTGATGAAACGCTGCCTTCTTCCTAAGTCACAGTGCTGTTTTATGCGCGTTATTATGGCGCTGGAACTATTCATTTTTCCCTTTTATAGCCGAAGGCTAAATTATTACAGAACTGTTGCCTTACTGAACTGCTCCGAGTCTTTTTGGTGAGCCGTAGCTCAGGGGATTTAAGCATCCTGCACATATGTTTGTCTTGACTGGTGGAGGTTTGGACTAATAAAATATTGACTAGAAAAGCTTTATACGATTTGACTAAAGGCCTCAAGAGAGACGCTTTTGCTGTAGAATAACACTTAATTGCAAACATTTGTATTTTCAGACCTGAAGATGTCTCTGAACATCAGTCTGTTGGTTCAGGAAATACCGCCTTGCGTTTGCTCGACGTTAGCAGCGCTGCGTTATCTTGGTGCGGCCTGAGAGAACTGCATCTCCAGTAATCTCATGGTTTAATCTCCAAGAACAGCCTGATGATAGTTTTAACACATTTTAAAACCTCAACTACAATAAAACTACACATTAGTAGCTGAACCGGGTCTCTCCAAAGCTTTAATTCTTGCAAAAACTTTAATCTGACCTTTGTTCCTTTTCATTCTGATCTCTTATCAGTTGAGAAAGAGCTAGGATTTAATAGCTGCAATTGTTTTATTGTTTTGTTCTGTATTATGTTTTATACTATTATACTATTATATTTATACTATATATTATGTTTTATACTCTTGAACAAAACTAATTAATATATGAGTTTCCCTTCTTCAGATGAATTAAGAAAAAATAAGATTTTCAACAACGTGCCGGTATTCGTCGCGAGAATCTCATTCTCTTGAACGATCTCTCCCTCCAGCGGATTACAGCACCAGTGAAATGCTGGTGAACATGGGCAACCTGCCCCTGGACGAGTTTTACCCCGCCGTGGCCATCGTCACCCTGATGCGGATCCTGAGGGACCCGTCGCTCTCCAACCACCACACCATGGTCGTCCAGGCCGTCACCTTCATCTTCAAGTCGCTGGGCCTGAAGTGCGTCCAGTTCCTGCCGCAGGTCATGCCCACCTTCCTCAACGTCATCCGCGTTTGTGATGCCAGCATCCGAGAGGTAGGAGGGCGAGCAGGTGGTTGATGATGCCGGTTTTTCCTCCTGGGCAGGTGTAAGATTTTGCTCTGTGTGTTTCCTTCCAGTTCCTCTTCCAGCAGATGGGAATGGTCGTGTCATTTGTGAAGATTCACATCCGCCCGTACATGGACGACATCTTTACCCTCATCAGAGTGAGTATTCACAACAGCCTTTCATCGTCTTATTGTCATAGAATCTTTTTTCCCTGTGAGCCACACAAAGTAGTAAGCTTTTAATTGCATTCAGCTGGACTTCAGCACTATAGAAGCTCGGCTTTTGCATTTAGATATTTATATTCAATCCACCTCAGTGTTCAGAGTCAAACTTTCTAGGACTTCTTCCGTCTCCGAAGTTTGTCTCTCTTCTCTGGAGCTAGTCTGTTGGAGTAGCCGTAAAATCATCCGTAACCATAGATGATTTGTGGCTTTGACCCCCATCATGTAATGTGGAGCGACTGCTAAAGCCATTGTTCCTGCACTTGTACAAATACACTTGTCTAGCACACGATCTCATAGAAAGGAAAATACTTTCCTTGCATCAGGATCCCAGGTACCCTGTAAGCGAAACCTCCACCGTGGAGGTAACTCCTTCTGACGCAAAGTAATTGTGAGAACTACACCGCTGTGCCTTCTGTCCCAACGAGTTAATAACTGGTAAGCCAAACAAAGAATCTATTCATTATTGCTGCAGTTCTGCTTCTGCCTCCAGATGAGGGGGCTGCTATAGCTATTCAGGGTGTACTGCCACAGGCAGGGAAGACAGACATATCAGGGGGGGGCTGTCTGCAGCTCGCCAGATCTCACAGCCGAACGAAGCCCACCGACTGACTGATATATTTCATGACTGTCTAACTATTATTCCTTTTGTTTCTGATGTACCGGCTGTGTCCAGAGTTTCGAACAAAACCTCATAAACAACCCAGAGACACCATATCAATTCCACCTGACAGGAAACTGTCTCCTTTTCCTGCCACCTAATCTTCCTCCTTCCTTCTGGCATCTGGAAGCTTATTGATGGAAGCACTTTGTGACCCACTTCTGCAGACTCTTTACCTCAGGGCTTAAAAGCAGCAAGGTCGATGAGTTGACACTGTGTGTATACGTCTTAATAAAGTAAAAAAATAAATAAAAATGAAGTAGTAATAAAAGAACACATGAGTGAAGTACATCTTTTTTTTTTTTTAATATGAGCAACAAATTTTCACAAACAGGAAATTCAGGCATTAAACGAAGCACTTACAATGTAACGACCCATACAATTTAAACATGCAGAAGGAAATGATATAGAACCTATCCATTTATGACCCATATTTTACTTATCATATGCTATTGTATTCAAAATAATAGCAGTCTAACTAACTTACTAGTGCAACCACTGTTAAGGTAGAAAATACATTTCTAAATGATATTTTCTTAATTGGTGTAGTAGAGTAACAGAGAGCCAACAGTGACGACATGCATGCTGCTGATTGAACCGCCGTGTGGAGTTCAGTCAGCGAAGTCATTCATCCCGAGAAAGACCAGGAGTCAAGACTCATCTGAGGACGACGGGTCGCTCCAGACACTGTTCAGGAGAACAGCTCGCTTTGATCAAAAACTAGTTCTGAAGAGCAAAATATGGAAAAAAGACCAGAAAACAATTGGCTGCTATTCTAGAATGCTCTCTAAACAAGAAAGGTGGAGGAAAAAAAAAACCTACAATTTGATTTTATCAGGGAATAGCCAAAATGGGAAAGAGTCTGTAAGGGACACAAGGTAACAAGAAAGCCTCTTTGGAGTCACAAAGGCGCTTGTGGAGACTTACTTGCCAGAGGACACATTGACTGTCCTGAGGAGAAAGGGAGAAGCATTTTATGGACCAATGAAAGCAAGGTTGTTCTTTCTGAGTCTAAAGGCCATAGGCTGTTTATGGACAACCCCTAAGCCACAGTCCAACATGAAGCATGGTGGTTCAAGCAGCATGATACGGGGATGTCTACATAGGGCATACATCAAATTACTCAGATTATGAGATTATGTGCCCTTGAAAGTGCTGTGTCAACAAAACAATAACTTCACACACCCGAGTAAGTGAGCACCTTCTTGGTTTCAGAGCAACAAGATACCTGCGACTTTTGATTCTGAAGGCAGAACCAAGGAACGTGGAGGTCTTGAGTGTAGTCCAGTCGTCCTGGTCTGGAATAACTGTGGCAGAAGCAGCCCGGCTCCATTCGGCACAGCAGCTCTCAGAAACTGTGCTCACACAACTGTGTGTTCTTGCACTAATTTGCATTAAAGCTAACTCTTCAAACCTCTTTTCTGTTTCTACAGTAAATGTTTGAGTTTGTGAAGGAATAATGCGGACGCTGCTGTTTTTCTGAACAGCCTAACATTTCCTTTACCTCACTTCCTGTAAGGGTTAGGACGAATAATTTTCTTCGTCTTTTGTTCTGGCGAAGAAGGTCTCGCCTGTTGTGCGATTTCTGATTTTGCACACATTGCTAGTATTTTGTGCAAAACCATCCGCGAATGTCTCTACCTAACCATGCAAACTCAAATCAACAGCTATTGTAATATACACCTTGAGTTCATCGTTATATCAACCCCGCAAAGTGCAACAAGAATCTCCCGTTGGTGCTGACCTTGCAGATTTAGATGACATTTTGCTGGTCTGAAGACATGATTATCTATTTATCTACACCTTTTGAGTCGTATCAAGCAATTCAGCTCCAATACGTTTCATCATCGCACATGGTTATCACCAGGAAGTGGATTTCAGTCTTCATTTCACTGACTGCAACATTTGCTCCTTTTTCTTTGTTGTGTACTTTGCTGCAAACGAACACGGTCTGTTTAACACCGATATGTCCTGATCTGTCCTGCAGGAGTACTGGACACCAAACAACCCCATGCAGAACACCATCATCCTTCTCATCGAGCAAATCGTGGTGGCACTGGGTGGAGAGTTCAAGCTCTACCTGCCTCAGCTCATCCCGCACATGCTGCGCGTGTTCATGCACGACAACAGCACAGGGCGCAGCGTGACCATCAAGGTGAGTAAAGAGGCGCGTCGTCTCCGGGTCTGCAGCTGCCTGTGCCAAACAAGGATGCAGGCACACTCCGTCTTATACTTTTAACCTGCTGGCCGCACGGTGATCTAAACTCCTCAGATGTCAGTCTGAATGTACTTGATTTAATCGGCTAAATTGCTCTGTGAAATTGAGAGGTTACAGAAAGGAATTCACGAGAATCAGGGCTAGAGCCGTAGTACGACCCGTTTCTTTCTGAATCGTTCGACGGTGAAGCGCTCAGCAGGCTTCAGAAAATAAAAGAAACGGAGTCATTTAATGTTAATTCATTCTTTTGACTCTTTTATAGGAAGTGGTATTCTAAAAGAGCCTTTTGTTTGCTCACTCATTAATGTGGACTGTGGGCAGTCTTTGTTTTCCTTTTTATGCAATGAACTCGAGGTTTAATTAAATAACGTCTACAGCTCCGTCTTCTGATTTAAATGTAATGAAATTCTCCATTCCTGCTTAGAGAGGCTTGGTAAATGGTAAATAAAAACATACCGAGAGTTTTCATGCTTCTTTTCATCATCATCTGTGAATTTGTTGGTTCTCTTTAAATGGTATTTATTTATTTTTTTGTATTATATACTATCTGGTTGACTTCTGAGACTAAAAATATTATTTTGTGGTGATTATTGCAATAATAAAGTATTTAAAAATGTGTCAGTCTTTCGGGCAATACACCTGTCAACTGCAGTCAGAGCCTTACAAACAGAAATACTAATCTATCCATCAAATAGGCTGCTTTAATGCACCAAGTAGTGCAGCTGTACCGCAACAAAAAGCACTGTAATTGCATCCAGTCATATTTTCAAATATATTTATATTTATTGGTGCGGCCTTGAAAAATAGATCGAACGGCAAGTTTTTTAAGGTTTGCAAACATCATTAATTAGAGCCTCTCGTTGATTACTTTCCCCTAACGAGAAGTAATATGATGACTGCCTACCGCTGGCTGCCATGAACTATCAATCCCATTCAGTACAAATCTACTTCCAATTATAATTCAACTTGAGCTCAGTCTGGTCCAGTCAGATTCAGTAGGTCATGAATTGTAATCGTCTTTCTAAGGAAGCCAGCAGATTGTGTCAGATCTTCAATTTTCTGCAATTCTACACCCTAAGAAAGCTTGGGGCGACAGTGGAGAGGAACAACTGTGGTCTTAGCAGACAGAAACCCTCAGAGCAACCAGGCGGGGCAGGAGCGGCCATTGTGGGTTCTGAAGAGGCATGAGTCAGACCCAAAACAAAGAAGGTTTCTATGAAACAGAAACACTGGGAGTTCATTAGGGTAATGAAAGCAATGGTTGCCACTCCATAATGCTTAAAAAATGCCTTGTCTTTTCTTTTTGCCTCTGGATGTGAATTAGGGGAATACTCAAACATTAGATGGGTGCTCTGCATCAACGTCTGAATATATGGTGGTGTTATATGAGCAGGAGCGAGGTTAAGGGCCCCTTTAGAGACTATTGTATATGAAATCCTGTAGTCTGCATGTGCAGACAGCAATATTTTATTGAATGAAATGAAAGCGCAGCTTGCCGTTTATTACAAATGTCACAATTAAAGCACAGTATCTAGATCATAGGTCAGGTTCTATCCAGTCGTTTATTTTGCTCATATAGCCGGAGGACTTTGTTTGAAGAACAGTCCTGTTGTTGCTTTCCACTCAGAAAGCCCAGAGCTTTCAACCAGCCTCTGACTTTATTGGGGTGCTGTTTTAGGTTTGTGGTTTCATTCCAACTCCGCCGAGAACTTTCAGATTTAAGCTTTTCACTTATAATATGTCAGTTCAAAGACAACCTAAGTCTGTAAGTAGCACCCTCTTTGGTTTCAGCAGCTGCTGCCAGCAGTTGTCAGGTTTTCAACCCTAATGCTAAATCATGGTTTGGGCAAAGAGCTTAAACACATAGTCAGGAGGAGTGTAGAAATCTACTTCTCTTTCCTTTGCTGCTTTATGGTCTTGGTGTTTTATTAGAAAATGCAATCTCTCAAACCGAACTGTCTTTATAATTTGGTTGTGGGTGTGAAGCCTAATCTTCACAATAGGATGGAGGGGTCATGATGGGGAGGAATTGGGGGAATAATGTTCCCCTCTGGACCGAATGAAGAGGAAAAGAAAAACATCCTTCCATCATTTATGACACCGTTCAGCTGAGCATCCCCCACGCCACCACACACAGATACTCACGTCCGTACATAAATACTTCCACGCCGTCACCTCAGCTTCCTGCTGTCTCGCCGTGTGAACTTTAGACATGAGTTAGTGGTGGAGAAGTGGTCATGGTACGTGTTGGTCCAGAACACGGCGCATTATCCGGGCCTCTTCACCTCCCCCAAAAGTCTGCATTCCTCGCACAACACGATTATTATCGTTAACATGCCCCAGACAATATTCAGCTTTTACTAGGTACTAGAATTTGAGTTTGTTGAACGTGAACTAAATCATTTATTTTATTTCCCAAGTGTGTTGGTCTACAGTTATTGATTACTTCTCTAAACTATAAATAAAAAAACAAGTTTTGTAGGTTTAACTTGGAAAAACAACCTGTTAGTGATTTTTCTTGCCCACCAGATGACCACAGATCAGTTGCTCCTTAACTTATGTACAGTGTTTGTGGTTTTATTTTTATTCATTTGTTTCAACAGAAATGACTCAGGCTCAGTCTGATTTCTTTAAGAGCCTCGGGGAATAGCTCTATTCAAGTCCTGTCCTAGAATTGATTTAGGGCTGGAATGGACTTGGTCTGGACCATGCTTGGCTTTATGATTCAGGCTGTGGTCCTGCTGGGAGGTACCTCCAGCCTTACCTTGCCTGAAAGCTGAATTCACGCAGTACTCGTGTGTTCTCACCCGCTGTTACCATCTAATGTAGAACAGATTACTAGATCAATGTGTGCTTCTGTGCTTTTTTGTTTCTCTTGTTGTGTCTCTGCTCTGTCTTCTCTAACCCCCAGTCGGTCGAGGCAGATGACCGTTCATACTGAGCCTGGTTCTGCTGGAGGTTTTTCCTTCCCGTTAATGGGGAGTTTTTCTTTCCACTGTCGCTTCATGCTTGCTCAGTATGAGGGATTGCTGCAAAGCCATGTACAATGCAGACGACTCTCCCTGTAGCTCTACGCTTCCCCAGGAGTGAATGCTGCTTGTTGGGACTTTGAAGCAATCAACTGGTTCCCTTAATATAGGACATTTTTGACCAATCTGAATAATATGATTGATTTGACTTTGTAAAGTGCCTCGAGATGACATGTTTCATGAATTGGCGCTATATAAATAAAATTTAATTGAATTGAATTCATAAACATGAGAGTCCATCTTTTTTTTTATACTTTATTTTTGAAAAGGATTTTATACAAATCAAGCCATAACAGTATACAATGAAATAAAAATAAAGTAAATAAACATACAAATAGATAAAATTGAATGTCACAACCAGGACCGTAGTCGACACTAAAAAAAAAATAAATAAATAAAAAATAAAAAAAAATAAAAACAGAGAGGTCACCAAGGGAGGGGAACAGTTATATCATACAATAAGATAAAACTTAACTGACAAATAACTGATAAGCGGGTTACAGTGTATGTAAAGTTCTGTGAGGAGTCAGGCGGATGGGGGTTTGTTTCCATATTTACCAAGACCTGCCAGGCTACTCAACACCTGGCTCCTCATACCGCACCTGATGAAGTAACAAAGGAACTCAATTTATTCTAGAGTTCCTATAAGTTAACCATTTCGACCAAAATTTTTTAATTTTGTTTTCCTGAAGTCTGATGGAGAAGGTGAGCCTTTCCAACTCCCAAATTTCTTCAACGATCGCAGTCCAATCCCTCAATGTCGGTGGGGTCCTACTAAGCCACTTTCTTGTAATTGATTTTTTCCCTGCAATCAATAAAATTTTCAACAAGTACTTATCCTGAGTGCTGAGTTCTTTTGGTATATTACTTAAATATATAGTTTTAAAATTGTGTTCAATTTCGAAACCAAGAATTACACTTATCTCTTTAGATATCTTTGACCAATAGGAATGGATCAATGGGCAATCCCAAAAAATATGAAAGTGGTCAGCCATTACATTATTACATCGTCTCCAACAAAGCCCAGCCTCAGCTCTACCGGACTGGGTAAATGTTCTTTTGGGGGTAGTGAAAAATCTAACAATATTCTTCCAAGAAAATTCCCTCCAACATCCTGAGCTGGTGGTGGTGGAGTTAATTTGGCATACGTTTAACCATTCGTCTTCTGTCAGTGATATTTTTGCCTCCCTTTCCCATGATATTTTGATATAAAATGTTGATGTCTTTTTAATAGCTTCTAGGCATGTATATAGTCTGGACAGCTTTTTCTTGCAGGGTTTATCTTTGTAAGCATCAAAAAAGACGTTAATGAGGTCTTGATCATATTTCTTCGATATTTTAATGTTCTTATTAAAGTGGTGTCTGAGCTGCAAATATCTGAAAAAGTCTCGTTTGTCAAGGTCAAATTTTTCTTGTAGTTGTTGGAAACTATCCAGATCGGTTCCAGAAGAAATCACGCAGTATGATGTAATGCCTTTTCTGGTTAGTTGATTGAATTTTGAGTCAAGTTGTGCTGGTACAAAATCCCTATCAAGTTCAATCCATCTTAATAACCTAGTTTTCCTCTCTAAAAGTGGGTTGCGGAACTCTCTAAACCAGATGCTGAGGGGGACTTTTGTAGAAGCGCTCAGCTCTTCTGAGTATCTGGTGTAGAGGTATTTATCCCCCAGCAGGGCTTGCAGGGGGATGTCGATTTGACTTAGTTCTAGTTCTTTCCATTTTGCTTCATATCCCTCTTCACACCAGTAAACCGCAAATTGTAGTTGTGCTGCTCTATAATAATTTTCTAAACATGGGAGTGACATCCCACCTTTATCTCTTGGTAATTGTAATGTTTTATAGCGTACTCTTGGTTTCTTATTCCGCCATATAAATCTGGAGATGATCCGGTTCCACTCGTTAAACTGCTTTGTAGGGATTTCTATTGGTAAAGATTGAAAAAGGAACAACAGTTGAGGTAGAATGATCATTTTTATGATCTCTATTCGGTTGTGCAAATCGAGAATCAAAGGGGCCCACCTGTCCAAGTTATTTTTTACTTTATTCGTTATAATGCCATAATTTGCTTTGTATATTTTATTTCTGTTTCTAGTAATATTAATACCTAAATATTTCATGGTTTTTGTTTTCCAATTAAATTTGAACCGATTGCTTATATCCTCTTGCGGTAAATAGTGGAAACACAGGGTCTGAGTTTTTCCAATATTTATTTTAAAACCTGAATAAAGTCCAAATTGGTGAAAGCAGGACATGAGGTTATGTAGACTGGCATCTGGGTCAGATAAGGTCACCAGAACATCATCAGCGTATAAACTGATTTTGTATTCTCTTCCCTTAAAAAGGATTCCCTTAATTTCTGGATCTTCCCTAATTTTTTGAGCAAGTGGCTCTATGAAAAGTGCAAAAAGAATTGGACTCAGAGGGCATCCTTGCCGGCATCCTCGTTCCAGTGGGAATGTTCCTGAAAGGCCACCGTTTATTTTGATCCGGGCTACTGGCGAACTGTATATTGATTTTAAACAACTTATGAGAGTATTGTTAAAGCCAAACCGCTGTAGGACCAGATATAAGTATTCCCATCTTACAGAATCAAACGCTTTTTCAGCATCGAAACTGATTGCTAAAGATTTCAAATTATTTCTGTTCATGATGTCGAGTAATTGTAACGTTCGCCTCACATTATCCTGTGTGCGTCTATTTTTAATAAATCCTGTCTGGTCTGTATCAATCAGTTCAGGGATGATATTTTCTAGCCTATGAGAGTCCATCTTGTACTGCTCCCACTTCAACCGTTTGAGATCGAGCCAGAAACGGTTCGGGCCAATAACGTTGCAGTATTTTGGGTTAAGGCGGGACATACCAGCTGTGACGAAAGGAAGAGCTGACTAGCCCACAGCGGATCCACAATAAACACGGCAGTGCTGGTTAGCTGCTGCTATCACGTCTGTTTTGTCAGAATCTCTTCTTTGAAAGAAGAACAGCAAGAAGTGCTTTGGCCGATGTAACTTGATTTTTCTTAATGTCTGTTTTTTTTACAATTTTTTTCATACTGTGATTGGCTAAAACCGACCATTGGTAGGCGGGCACTAGGTGATGCTTTGCCCAATCAGCCCAGAGTGTTCTGGTGAATGTCCCTCCTTTCCCCAAACGGATTCAATAGGAGCAGTTCCATTTGATAATGTGCAGAACGGAGAGCGCTACACATTATAAATCTGGCTCCCCTGGTTACCTTCGGCCCAGTCTAGTTTTGTTTTTCACCTCCTCGCTCTTCCATCCATTTTTACCCTCTTTCCTGTCCCTGTTGGAGAAAAGCGTCCCCTCAGCACCATGCTGCCATCACCCTGTTTCACCGTGGGGGATGGCGTGTTTAGGATCATGTTTGCCCTTTTTTTCTTTGTTAAACAATTTTGTAAACTTTTATCATTTTCGTTACTGTGGACAATAATGCACTTCTTTGTTTCTCTACAACTAACAAGCACAACAAAGCAAAATTAGGTAAATGACTATTATGAATAGTTTGGCTTTTTTTTTCATGTTGCAAAGGGTCTAAATACTTCAGTGTTACTGGCTTATGTCCCTGAAAGTGTCTAATTTCTGCCATCATCCTAAAAAACTAAAACACATCAGCTTTTCTTCTAGTAGAGCTACAGGAAACCAAACAACAACAAGTTCATTAAAAGTCCCCATGTTAATGTGATGCGAATTTTCACTAGACCTGCGTTTCCTTTTTCAGCTGCTGAATGCCATCCAGCTGTTCGGCGCCAACCTGGATGACTACCTCCACTTGTTGCTGCCTCCGATAGTCAAGCTGTTTGATGCCGCCGACGTGCCGCTCCAAGCTCGCAAGTCAGTACCGCACACGGTGGTTCTCATTTAGTGTTAGTGAATGGCTCATTGCTTAAACTGAACATAATATAACTTGATTACACAGTAATATGTGGTAAAAGTTCAGCTAAAACCCCCAAAAAACTTTGTTTGCATCATAAGATGAGTTTGTCCTGAGTTTGTATTTGTAAACTATTTGGACATAAAATAAACTTTAACATAGTGGAAAATTCAAGTAGTGTAAATACACTTTTTCAAATTTTCAATTTAAGTGTAATTTAAAACTGGGTTGTTCGTGAGGAATAAATTTGCACACCAACAGATTTATTCTTGCTCAAAAAGGCTAAAATCACACACATGCGTATCACACTGCGGCACACATGATTAAAAATATTTGAAGGAGGTTTGCCCTGTTTAAACTTCGGAAATGTAGTTAGGTGCTCCTGACAGCTGAAGTGAGAGAAAACAGGTTACTTATATTGAAAGAGCTGTCTGAGGTCTTCAGAAAGAAGATTGCTGCAGCCTATGACACAGTTTAGAGGTTTGAAGAGGTCTCAAATTAATTTGTAATCAGCCGTACCACTGTGCAGAAAATAATAGCCGACGTGTTCAAGTTTGGCCGTCAAAGCAAGTTCACCCAAAGAGGTCTCCAAAACCCTCCAACTGATGATATGAACGTGGATCCCTGAGCAATCGCTCGCATTCTCCACAAGTTGAACCTTTTTATAGGATGTGTGCAAGGAGGAAACCTTTTGCTGTCAGACTTTTGTTTGCCAGAGGGAACGTAGACAAAGTGCAGAACTTAATAATGTTCTTTAAACAGTCGAGTTTAACTTGAATCGTTTTGACATCAGAACAGATGGCGTGTCGGCTATAAACAGCATTCCAGTTAAAAAGAAAAAAAGCCTGCTAACTGTGAAGCATGGAGGTGGAAGTGTCATGGTTAGAGGATGTTTTGTCGTTTTAAAGCAACACACACTATGCTGCAGCATCTAGAACTGTCCCTGTTTCCACACATTCAGATGTGGGATGAAACCCCTTTTTTTTTAATGTCCATGTTTGTCTTTGCATTGTCATATAGCGGAAGTATTTCCTGTTTTCCTCCCTGGTTCAGGGTGGCTTTGGAGACACTGGACCGGCTGACCGAGTCCCTGGACTTTACAGACTACGCTTCACGCATCATCCATCCAATCGTGCGGACCCTGGACAGCACGCCGGAGCTGCGTTCCACGGCCATGGACACCCTGTCCTCGCTCGTGTTCCAGCTGGGAAAGAAGGTAGCCCCATCAGTCTGTTAAGCTCCCTTCTAAATGCAGCTAAAGCTGAAGCAACCCCTCACTGGCTCATATCGACAGTCTGGATTGCTTCCTGCCAGACTGCTTATGTCACCGAGCGTTTCCCAGCGGGAGGTGATGTTTATGAGAGTGGATGAGGTCACATCGCCCCCCCCCCCCCCTCCCCTCACAAGCCTTCTACTTCTTATGCATGCCCACTTGTATTGTTTTGAGGTCTAACCCTGGAGACCGCCGGCCCTGCTTTCTGCTATGTTTGGCAGCAAACGTGCAAGGCAAGCCTTTCATCTGGGGGGGTTTAGATGCCTGACGCTCTTTTATCTTGCGGCTAAGGCAAAGATCGGCCGCAGACTAAACCACATAAAATGCACCGTGACTCTTGTTTACTCTTTCTCGTTTCCAGTACCAGATTTTCATCCCAATGGTGAACAAAGTAATGCTGAGGCACCGGATCAATCACCAGCGCTATGACATTCTGATATGTCGCATCGTGAAAGTAAGTATCTCCAACGTATTCGCATCATCTAGACTTTAACTCACGAGCGTGCTGCAGCGTTGAGCGGCCTCTTCCTGCCATCTGGTTCGGGTATTTGTTTTCTCCGTGACGCAGAATGCCTCCAGCCGACCGAAAAGCGAACAACATTATCGCAAAAATAAACATGTTACGTCCAAAACGTTCTGTTTATCAACAGCCCCGACGGGAGGAAATGTCCTTCTACGTTCATTCATAAAACACGGCGTGCAGCTTTGATCGACTGTTTGAATGCGTGTGGGCTGTTTGTGTGTGGGCCCCCGTGTCGGTCATGCCTGCGTGTGTTTGTCGTTACGATAGGGCTACACTCTGGCAGAGGAGGAAGAGGACCCTTTAATTTTCCAGCACCGGCAGATTCGGGGCAACCAGGGCGACCCGCTGGTCAGCGGCCCCGTGGAGCCGGGCCCCATGAAGAAGCTCCACGTTAGCACTACTGCACTCCAGAAGGTAAGCTGGCACAGTCGGCGGTGTCCCTCCTGCAGAACAACGCGTTCCTGTTTAGTCTTCCACGGTCAACGATTGCACATACACTTAGTGTTTGCTTACTGGAATCTTTGATGGTGTTGATGTTGCACCCAGTAAACAGCTCCGACTACAAGCCCACAGTTTATTTCTGCCGAAGAACAATGAATCAACAAAGCAGTGATAAATTAAAGTGAAAGCCGGCGCGAATGGCTTGCAGAGGGTTAGTTTTTAGAGCACAAGAGGCTCCAGCCTACTCTGCATACCTAGAACCAGAACCAAACATGGAGAAGCAGCATTTAGTTCCTATGCTCCAATTATCTGGAACAAACTTCCAGAAAACTGTAAAGATGTGGAAAACCTTAGTTCCTTTAAATCAAGATTAAAAACACATTTGTTTAAAATTGCCTTCAACTGTCCTAGTTAACTGAATCACCACTTTTTTGTTCTATTTTCTATCTATATTTTATTCCTACTTGCTTTTATTCTGTTTTATTTTGCTATATTTTAATCATGTAAAGCACTTTGCATTGTCTTTGTACTGAATTGTGCTATATAAATAAATTTGCCTTGCCTTGCCTTGCAAGAGGCCACGGTATGGTTTAAATGTGACGCTGCTGGTTTCAATATTCTCCGATCTGGAAAAACTGATGCTCCCACACAGTTCCCATTGAATTCTGAAATCCACAGTTTTTCTTCTTTTTTTTTTTCAGGCCTGGGGTGCCGCTAGGAAGGTGTCCAAAGATGACTGGCTGGAGTGGCTGAGGCGTTTGAGTGTGGTTCTGCTCAAAGAGTCCTCCTCTCCAGCGCTGCGATCGTGCTGGTCTCTGGCTCAGACTTATATCCCTCTTGCCAGGTACACTATGACTGACATGTCTACTTTTCAACCTCTGTTCTTTTTTTCATGTCTGGATTTCTTTTCTTTTTTTTCTTTTTTTAATCTTTAACAACTACGATAAACCGCAATGGCTTAAATGCATTCCCATAGTTCTTTTTAAGGAGGAAGCACGAGTAAATTTGATCCTCAGCTGTAAAACATCAACACATCTGGCCGTGCAATGATCCTGTAGATATAGCCTTCTACTGATTCCCGCTTCTGCAAAAATACTCACATTTATGGTTGCTCGCACATTTTGCCTTTGTCTGTACTTCACAGAGACTTGTTCAACGCTGCTTTTCTGTCCTGCTGGTCTGAGCTGAGTGAAGATCAGCAGGATGAGCTCATCCGCAGCATCGAGTTGGCTCTCACCTCCCAAGACATAGCGGAGGTCACACAGACGCTGCTTAACTTAGCAGAATTCATGGAGCACAGTGATAAGGTAAGGAACAAGCTGCACAAATCACAGAATCCATGGAAATGCAGCTTAAAAAAATATCATTTAAATCATGACCTAAAGTGTAGAAAATCACACACCACAGCTTCTTTAATAAACATTTTTTTAAATGAACTGGGTGGATTTAAATTAGGCTGTGCATAATGTGGCTGCACCCATTTTGGGGTTGGCACTGTTCACTAGAGGTGTGACTAACTAAGCATGACAAGACAAGAGAATGCACAATATTAGGTTCACAAGGATGAGATGAGAGTTTAGTAACACGTTTTAGGAAAACAATCCCTGTTTTTTTTTTGGATACATAAGTGCAGGTTTTAATACTGTTTTTAATACCTTCACTAATTATAAAATTTTTTAACCCAGTTGCCATAAGTCTTTATATCAATGTTTTTCTGCTTGTCTAATTCTGTGGTCGGCCTAACCCCAGAAAAGTATTAAATTGTGAATGAAGAGAATTTATAAAGCTTATCCAGTTGAAAACTGGACAACTTTAGACCAGAGTCACATTCATCGATGCACAAATCTCATCACACCTCTAGCGCTTACTGATCAACAAGTATCAAAAGTTGCGTTTAGTCTGAAACACCGTTTTGTCCCGATTCGGATCCCAAGCTGGTACATGGGATCAGATCAGGACACATTGTTTCTACTTACAACGGAATCATCATTTGATATTACTGTAGCTACATTTACATGGACAAAAGTTATCAGAATAAAGGGCCGATCGCAATAAAAAAAAAGCGTCATGTAAACACACTGTTCAGAATATTATGATCGGATTAAGATCAATCTGAATGACAATGTATTCTGAGAGGGGTGGTTTATGTTGATTGATAATCCGATCAATAGACGCTTGTCAGGCTCAAGGTATTCTAACAGTAATTAGTACATTGTGGAAGTCCAGCCTGGGCGCTCTGAACACAAACAAACTTGTAATATACTGCTTTGTTTACTGTTTTTGTTGTTTAGCCAATATGGAAGTACTTCTTCTCTGTTTTTTTTTTAGTTTTTTTTTTAGGGGGATTGGATACCTGCGCATGTCAGAGTGGTTATATTGTGAATAAAGCCAGGAGTATATACATGCACATTATGATCGCATTCATTGATTGTGTGCCCATATAAATGATACAATCTTTTTACGGCACTAGTGGCTCATTTGTCGTACAGTGGGCTGACAGGAAAGGGGGTACGAGAGAGGGGGAGGGACATGCGGCAAAGGACAAGAGGTCGGAGTCATGCACGCGAACCACTGCGCCACCGAAGCTTTCCCCAATCCGAATACATTTTAATCCGATCGGGAAATTTTGTGCATGTAAACACAGCTAGTGAGAGTGTAGGCTGCATTTATGTAGCTCTGTCTTATTTACCACTCAAATAATTTTTTTTTCACTATGAGCCACATTTAATCTACTCACATGCTCAGTGTCTTGGCTAAGAACACCTGCACATGCTAGGTACACTGGAATTGATGTTTCTTCAAAGCCTTTTCGACACAAAATTGCTGTCAAATTGCAAAAAAAGGTTGAATTTTAATGATGCAAGCATCTGAGCATCTATTTCACCGGCAAAAAGCATCTGTAACACATATAAAGACTGCTTGACAAACCCTGTGAAAATAAGAGCTTCAGCTGCTAATTGCCACGTGGAGGTCAAATTAAAAGTGACTTATGTATTTTTACTCAGTTGTTTTTCATTTAGGAAAAAGAAAGGTTTGGATTTATTCTACGGCTCCGTTTCCTTTTCCAGGGCCCTCTGCCGCTCAGAGACGATAATGGCATCGTTCTGCTTGGAGAGAGAGCTGCCAAATGTCGTGCCTATGCCAAGGCGCTACATTACAAAGAGCTGGAGTTTCAGAAAGGTCCCTCTCCTCTCATATTGGAGTCTCTAATCAGGTAGGAGGGCTGAAAAGCTCTGGAATTATTAGACCAAAACGCAAGCTTGGCCTCTGTACACGTGTGACTAATTCAGCCTATTAAAAACATGATCTCTAACCGAAAGAGACAAGCACTAGTTTTAATTTATGTCCACCTGACTAACTTATTTGGTTGTAGAATTTGAAAGGCCATCAGAGGTACACAGAATCACATTACATTTTGTTGTCTAAAATAAACATACTTCCCTCTGAAAGTCAAGGTTCCATCTAATAAATTGGCTAAGAAATGATATTGTACTTTGTGCTATCACCTTTTGCTACCAGGTTTTGATGCCTTCTATCATCTTTTCCATGCAATTTTCTCCTCCCCCCCCCCCTTCCTGTACTGTTGGCATGGCATGGAGAAATCTGTTTTCCAGGCATCTAATTGGATGCTTGCCTCCTTTTCATCTGTGAGTGTCTGGACTTGTGTTTCTTTGGGGTCTGTTTTCGATTTCTTGGGAGCCGTGATGATGATGAATGATGGGAGCCGGTACTCTGGTGTTATCCCCATCTGGTTCTCACCTCTCTAGGATTTCCCATAAAAGACTTTGCCTCGGCTTTGCAAGAAACACAACGAAAGCCTTGCTTTAACTCAGGCCCGGCACTGTTAGGAGAAATGCCTTCATTTCTGCTGCAGTTGTTGATGTTTGTTGGTGACTTTTTCATTATAGCTATTAGAGATTCATTGATCAGAGTTTTGTTGTCAATTTGGCATCTCTGGTTTTTGTAAAGTCTTGACTTACGGTGCCGATTTTTTTAAAAAGTTTTATATTAGCATGGTTGATGGTGTAAAAGACAGTCTTCATTTCTATTTCCCACAGAATGCAGGCATTTACTGTAACCCAGAGAATCACGGAGTGCTGCCAACATTTCCAAATCCACAATGCTTCATGGCAGACAAGAGTTGAAAGCTTAAAAAGATAAAAAAGAGCAATGTTACTCTAATACCTTCAGCCTTCCCGTTATCTGCTGAATGTCTCACTCTCTCTCACTCTTACTTTATTTTTACACAACTCACTTATATGGAAACAAGCTAACTTTGAGTCTTTGTCCATCACATCCAGACCTAGAACGCTGTTGCTACCACCGATCGTTCTTATCTTTTGGTGCATTGACTGATCAAAAGAACATCGGCTTTTTTTACAAAAAATTTCCAAAAATCTATGGTTGGTTGGAGTTGAAAATAGGCCGATTTCAATCACCAACTGATTTCAGCCATGTTCTATTGATTTACCGTTATTGTAGCATACACCTTGAAGCACAGTTGAAATTGCTGGAATATTCTTCAATGAAAATAAGAAAAGTAGATATGCATGACAAATACTTTTAACAGCGTCACTAACTAAATAAAAACTATTCCATAAGTAGGATCACTTTCAACACTGATCACCTTTCCATTAATCACTATTTAATAACCTTGTGAACCTAAAATATGTTGGGAAGCCGATATTGAAGTAGTTTTTAAAGTACTTTCCAATCTTTGCCAATAGTTCTCCTGATTGCATTGATTGACTTTTTTCTTTAGAGGCCTATACTACTTATTTTAACTATAATAGCTTCTTTGGACAGACCAGTCAATTCCCAGCAGCCCAACCTTGAATGTTCCTCATAGCTCCCTTCATGGAAAAACTTTAATGTTTCTCACTATGGTAACTCCTGTAGTTACTCTCTGCACTGCTGGCAATTCACGTATTGATATTTGTCACTTTAATAATAAGTTGTCACAGTTTTAGTGTTTTTCAGTGTAAATTTCTGCCTGCAGGATAAGATTTGTGCTTTAATCAGGTTTTCACTGAATGTGTCACTTCTTGAAAAGTTGTTAAAGCCGATTATTTCTGGTCTTATTAAGGCAGCACTTGGTGTTTGCAGATGTTTGACCTCCTCCTGGCTTGCAAATGTTGTAAAATGGTGTTTTGCTTTTCTAATAGGAACCCTCAGGGGTATTTAACTACATGGCAGAGCAGAGCCTGTGTGGTCTCCCTTTTCTTTTTTGGGTCAGGTGTCCTGGGACCTTTGGCCAGGGTGTCAGCTTCTGACCCTGGCATGAATGATTGGACACCAGAGTTTTGAATTTATTTTACTTTTCCATTTACCACACTGTAGCATGTCTTACTTGTAAATGCATGTTTAATTGAGACTTTCTGTCGGGTTTCTTCTAAAAAATATCTTTTATTTAACATTAAAACAACATCATTAAGAACCTGTACACATTTTTACAAAATACACGTTTCAATTACGAACGATTAGCAAAGACAACATCTATAGGAAATGCCTTTCATGGTAAGTCATATCCCATCAGCAATTCACAAACACTTTTCTTTAAATCTTCAAATATGTCCTACAGGTCCCCATGACTTCCACTGTAACCAGTACTAACTAAAATACAACCTAGTGCTTCCAAGAAAGTGAGAGAAATGGTTAGAATCCAGTAGCCAACGAGGGACAGTGGTTTAAAATATTTCAATTCCTAAAACAACAAAATTGTTTCTAGTAAATGAAAAAAAAAAAACTACAATTTACAATCAAACACAACATCTACACATTCACCGGACTGTGATTTAAACAGACCATCACACACAGGCGTTTGACTCTCTTTGCTCTCAAGTCGAAGATGCAGTTTGGTTCTGCAGGTATTAGAGGGAACTGTGATGTGGATCCAGGAGACACAGCTGCGACGCTTAGGGTTGAAATCCCACCGGCCGGATCTTCATCTCCACTCTCTTCAGAGAATAGTTGGGGCCGTGCCAGGCGTACCAAGTGATCCCATCTGAGCTCTTTGTGTGCTGGCCGTGGCGGTAAAAAACGCCATTCAGATTGGAGTCGGTGCAGCAGTTGTACCAGTAACCACCTGGGAGCATCAGAGGGAAAAGAATTAGACTCACGGCCGTTTGGAAGGATTTATCCACTTTGTATGAGCTGCTAATAACAGTTTTGATGGCTTTGGCTACGTTCACGCCTAATGATTACCTTTGCGCAGGGAAGCGCAGTTGTCCACACATTTGTCGTTGTCCTTGTTCATGGTACTGAAGTTGGTGTTGTTGTGGTAGCGTAAGGAGTTTCCAGCGTTCCCGCTGTAGTTGGCGATGAAGAGCTTGTAGCTGTTGAGTTCATTGCTCACGGTGAAAAAGCCGTACTCAGCAAAGCGTGTCTGTCCCTCCCAGTCCTGCATAGGAAAACCCACAAAGCAAGATTTAGAGAGGAATGGTAGTAAAAACAGAGTTTATTGGCCCGCCATGTTTGCAATTAGTCAGATTTATTACTAATTTTCATACTCCACGAAAGTAGACTCAACTTGGTTCTGCCTGCTTATTTTGCTGGCAATGAAGCAGTTCATGCTCGGGGTAAGTTCCAGCACATACCTCCATCTCGATGCGGAGGGTGCTGGGCTGTCTCGTTAGGCGGAAGATGTGGTCATTGCCCAGCCAGAAGTCTCCACGGATAGATCCGAATCCGTTTTTGTACTGCTTCCAGTCCCGGTTGAAGGAAGTCAGGCCAATTTTGCGTCGTTGAATGAGAGTCCAACCCCCTCCGTTTGTCTCCATGTCGCAGAAGACCTGAAACAACAAATGAGCGTTTGGTTTTCCTGCGTGGGACCTGAACGCTGAGGGCAGGGGAAAGCGCTCGCCACCAGAACCATTTGACTTACACTGAGCTCAGGTGCACCCAGAAACTCATCCTTGGGCAACTTGTACTCGCCAGAGATCTTGTAGCTTTTTTCATAAAGCGATGCACAGTCATATATGGCATCTGGAAAAGAAGAACTCAAAGTTATGCTGAAAGCAAATGCAGTTTCATGAGCAGACGTTGGAAAAGGGTCCCCTATAAAATGCAGCTTTATGGGTATCTGAGTGATTTTACAGATGCAAAAATGGCTTTTCAACTCTGATCAAAAGCAGAAAAAGTTTAATTAATCGAGGTATATGATTTTATAGTTCCATCTTTTCATGATATGGTGATGTAATTAGAGTATTTATGAGGTCTACGTGAACCTTATACCTGTTGAGAACTGGGAACCCCTCAACTTCTTCTAATCTGTGGATCCCTTCCTGTCCTGCTCTCCCCTCTCCGATTGACTGGAGCTTTAGAAAGACCTCTCTGTTCTCTTCCCGTGAATCATACATATGGCCCCTGTTAGACTACACAGCTAAGGTACTGTAAAAACAGAAGGCGTAATGTTTGGTTAATCGCTGTTTGGATTAGGTAAATTGAAACACGAAAAAGATACGGCTGTGGTGGAGCTATGACAGCCCTGCAGACGGGACGCTGTAGCTGCGAATGCTTCCTCCTGCCGTCGTGCAGCTTGGTGTGTGCACTGTAATCAACCTCACTACTGATTTACAGCAACGCGCCGGGGCCCTCAAGAGAATGGCTGATTATAGTACTTTACAGCTAAAATAAATATACCATAGCAGATTTCAGAACTGTCCACATTCCAGTAAGAAGAAAAATTTATTGGAAAACTGTCCTTTTTTATTATTAAATAAAACTTAAAAAAAACTCAAACTTGTCAAAAATCTAGTCATTAGTCTCTGGCGGACTAGTAATTAGTCTCTGGCGGACTAATTACTCCGCCAGAGATTAGGCCAATCTTTCCTTGACCTGCTCTGATTGGTGACCAGGTTCTCAAATACTGGAAACTTGACTTTTTCCTTATTTATTTAAGGAATCAACACTAAGAACTCACAGTCTATGAACCAACAACCACAGCATGGACTTTGGTACACCTTTTCGGGTTTGATTATCATAAAATCAGGGGGATGCTCTTGTAATTTCTTTACTTCCCATTGTATTCAAAACTACTACCTTCATCAAAGAATCTGACAAAAGTTAAATCTGCAGCTTCAACCTAAAAAAAAGTGGAATGGGTATTGGCCAAGGAAAGCATGTTCAGTGCGCGTCTGGTTTTTCACATTGTTTTTTTCTGTTGCCATATTTCTAGAACATGCATGAAAGATTTAATGACTATCTGACCATCTTAAAAAGGCAACACAACTGGAAACAGCTGATATTTTCTCTACATCTGATTATTCTTTTCATCTTGCCAGACTTTGTTTATAAAAGTTACGGAAAAAGCCGATCCTAAATAGGTGTTATCATTAGCTCTAGCAGCACTGGGTTTTGCATATAAAACATCAGCTAACCCTTGGCCCTTTACTTTGTTGTAAGCTGTTGCCGGAGCACTCACCTGAAGAAGTCTGAGTTGCAGACTGCAGAGTTTGCAGCTGCATGATCTCCACGCGGTTGTTGATCTCCGAGTACTTGCCCTCTGCCTCTGTGACCCGGCCTTCCAGCTGCTGGTCCTGCTTGTCCAGCTCCATGATTTGCCTCACGACGTTCATCATGTCTGTCTTCTGCTTGCGACTCAGCTCCTCGAGCAGGCTGGTCAGATTGGCCACCTGAACCTTGAGGGAGCGCACCTCGTCGCAGCACTGACCCTTGGGAGTCTTGGGTGGAGCCGGTCCCTTCTTGTGGTTCTGGGCCCCGGTCTCCTCTAACAGGAGCAGGGCAACACCTAAAGCTATGATGCTCAAGTTGATTTTAGCCATGTTTGGATGCCTGATCCTTTCAGATGTGATGGCTTTTAAAATGGTTTGTGTTAAAAATGTTGAGCTCCTGTTACCAAAAAAAAAAATATCTAGGCAACAGAAGTTTAGTAAGGCTAACAGAAATGTTAGGTAGGAGTTCTCCTCTTGACCAGATGCTAAGCAGGGCTCTGTCCTATTTGCTCAGAGAAGTCCTCCTCTATCAGCATCTTAAATATTCTGCCTGTAGGTCCTCCCCCTCTTTACTGGTGTGCACCAGTCCTCGTGCTGACCCTTTTCAGCCATGTGGGTGGAGGGCCTTTTTTTTCAACCCTATCTTCCCTTCTCTGCTATACGTCACCCCCCTCGAAAAAAAACTTTCACTCACACTGTACGGGAATTGCCCACGTTCTTTGTTCAGTGTTTTAGGTTTCTGGTTAGTAATGATTATTTTTGCCGTGTTGCTGGGATATTATAATAGGCCACTGTCCGTACTTGCTGACTTTTTCTTATTTTTTTTCTGCTCTGTGAATGCAAACGCTTCAAAACGCTTTATTGAGGTGAATTAATAAATGAAAGTCAAACGTGGCTCAAACATCATGAATGGCTGGTTTGTGGAGAGGAACAGCTGTGGGCAATTTCCCTGTCTGTTGTCGCACTTAGCGTCTCACGTTAATGACAGATTTGACTTTATCCTGAGGGCTAACCATTTTTCCTGTAAATTTGGTCTCCACTCACTAACAGGGAGTGTGTGAAGTCACCGAGTAGTCTTTAATTGTCGGCTTTGGGTTGTGTGAGGGCCACACTTAGGGGCAGATGTTTGTGACAATACTTTGGAAGGGATACAAGGAAATTCTCGTCTCGTTATCCGTGTTAAGTTATGCTAAGATTTCAGAAAGGATATGATTTTCAGTACAGATAATGACCGCTCTACGTAGACCCGGTCAAGGCCACTCGTTTTCCAGGAGAGGGAGGGGCTGCTGCTCAGAAAGCCGGATTCACGAGGGTTACTCAGACATGCACGAATCAAGCAAGATACAACTCTGGGCACAATTTTCATGAAGGAATAGCATCATAACAGCTAAAAGCTCAGAAAGGTTGATTTTGTATGATATATTTTTTTCCTACGTAATTATTTTATTATTTATAGAAAAAAAAAAGATACAATTGTGCTTTGAGATCAGGCCACACTGTTAGTGTAGATGTATTAAAACCAGACTCCTACCTGCATGCTGTATTTAAATAGTTTTACGTCTAAGAAAAGTTGCTTACAGAGTGTAACGGATAGGAAATGCACATGAATTTGCCATTACCGTTTGCATTTTATTAATATGAAAAATGATGTAATGATTTGCCCTGCTGGGACTGGCCACTGACGAACCCCCATTGGGTAAAGCTTTAAATAAAGGTGCTTTACGGCAGTAGGTGCATAATTGACTGAACAGTTATTGAAATACTCTTTTCATAGAGAATGGGTGAAAAAAAAAATACTTGAATAAATACAGTTTTTGCAGTTGGGAGTAGGAGTTACGTTTTCCAACACCTGTGTGTGAGCAGCATACAAAGCAGCACTTAAACCAGTGAATGTTGTCCCTGCTGTGTTAACCGGTGGATTAAACCTCCTTATATAATCCCCAGTGAACTAAGTGTGTTTTCTAGGCCTAATAACAATGTTTGTAATGTTACCGCCTCTGGGTTTTCTCCTTTTAAACATTACCAGCATGCCTTTCGCTGAGCGTAGGGGAAAAAGAAGGCTTTGTAAACATCAGGGTCTCTTTCCCAAGTCTCCTTTCTGCCTCCTCATCTTCGTTTGATAGTACAGCTACCATGAATTATTAGCACCTTGTAGGAATACTTTTCAATGGAACATACAATTCTTCTATTCCCAACAGATTTTTTTTTTTTAACGTGAAACTGATATTTTCTCTTAAGTTTCACTGTTTAGATGACGCTTAATATGAAGCTGTCATCAATCTAGGGTTACATTGCTTCAACTGTGGTTTGTTAAATAAACTGTCAAAAACTACAAAGTTTGTGGTGAAAGATGGGTCCAAATATTGCTTCCTAGCATGACAGGGACATCTGGTTGTACCAAGTTGCCATTTGTTGCCCAAATGTTTCTGGAAATTATTACATAAGCAGAAACCCCATGTTCCTAAACTGCAGAATGTTTTATTCATGTCCTTACTAACTCATTTGTACAAAAATTATACCTCAGACATCTACAATGCACCATCTTTGTATCATGGAAACTAGTCTGAGAACGCTAAATAATGACTCTTTTGCTTCCTAAGGATTACATAATATGCAATCTTCCATTGTGCCAATGGCTCAACAGAACTGGCAGTAAATATTTGGATACGGTTTTCTAATTTTTCCAAGAAGCTGTGTTCCCTGAATGTTGCCAGCCACTTTTTACAACGGGTCACTGCTGTATGATTTCCTATGTATTCCACACATATTTTATTTTATTTTTTACCTGTTTCATTTCATCAAACAAATTAGTCAGAGTTTCAGTCGGAAAGGGCTGGATAAATCAGTGTAGATCCAGCAGTTTAAAAAAAACTTAACTTATTAAAGTGTGTGTGTGTTGGGGGGGGGGGGGGGTTACCTAAAGGCAAATGGCCCAAGTGCCACATTTTGGACATGCCTGATTTAGCTTCTTGTTTGCTTTCAAAGATGCACTTCGTAATTCATTTTCTGCGCCCGATAGTTTCAGAACTGCTTAGATAGTAAAGCTTAGTTATTTATCTCAAAACAACATGGGTTAAATAAACTAGAGGTACTAGAAGTCATTGTTTCTAATAATCTTATGATATCCAATCCTCACGTGTATGCCACAATTGGAGTTTTTAAACTACATGTTTTGAAACTTAAACAAATATGAATTTGCTTCTTAAAAAAAACTGTTCAAATCCAAAAGGCTAAATTACGTACTTTTTTAAAAACATGTATTTCTTTTGATAATGTCTCTGTATTGAAAAGTATCAGTAGGGCTGTCCTAAAAATGTATTTCATTTGCTACATGATGTTATCACCTAATTTGCTTATTTTGCCATTTGCACTTAATTGTACTGGCAATGTCGGAGCAATGATTAACAATGTGGAAGTAACAATAATAGTAATTCCAACTTTGAATTAACTTAATTATATATTTTAGTTTATTTTTCTTGAAACTGGTTTGGTTTATAAGGCTATGGGCTGCTCAGAAATGTACACAGAGTGTACACAAAGCAGCAACTATTTTCACATTTCAAAAGGACATAAACCAACAGTAAAATGCAATGATTTATTTTAGAGCAGTGGCATATTTTAGAGGATGCCATACCCTAATTCTTAAGTGTTCAGACGGTTGCGACTTTGTGCACGCGCAAGTCTTGACATGGAGGGTGAACGACTGGGTACAACTGGGAAAGGACGGATGTGCAAGAACTAGGCAGCCAATGGGTGCTTTTGGCTGGGTCAGTCTCCTAAGGCAGCGCACGCTACTTTTAGAAAAGAGTAAGAGCACAAGACCTTTCAGAGGTCCCCAAAGGTCTCTAGATGTCAAAAGGTCTGTAGCAACAATGGCCAATAGGTGAAGAAAATTCAAAGAAAGGATATTCCAAGCACTGTCGGAGCATAGCAAATGGCCTATCTCCATCAAGGCCTATCAATTTATCGTTCTGTCAAATCTTATGGAATAAAGTTGAATGTATTTGTTTTTTATGGTGTAAAGTAACGGACAATGGTGCATAATACCTGTTGACATTCCTGTGAATCTTAACCTTAAGGCATTGGTGTGAGTCAGTCCTTTTCGGTAAGCTAGAGATCATTTTCCTTCCTGGTTTTCCTTATTGCTCTACCTGCTGTATGAGTCACATCCTACTGCCAGCAGTTCTTTCCTGAGGGATAGCTTTTCCTGGACTCTGTCATTTAGTATTAGTTCAGTTCTAGTAATTGATACCTTTTATGTCAAGCAAGTTTTTCTTCTTTATATTGGCTTCTGTATCACCATTAACCCTATACTGAAGTCCCATTATGGCGTATGTGAAGTGTGCAGGGCTCCTCCTAGAAGACGCCATACAACTTTAGTCACCACCGTTGAATTTATTTCCTTAAAAAGCCTAGAAATGTTTAATTGCAAGATTTTTCCTTTGCCCATAAGGCCAAGTTGTTGACCCTGGCTTGCTAATTACAACAGTCATCTATCTTGTTATGTGTGTACTGACTAAAAGTATTAAAGTTGGAATATGGCTTCAGGCGCTCCTCTATCCCCAAATGCTCTGGGAAAAGATCTGGCAATCAAACAAACTACAGGGGCCAAGCTTTTAGCAGAGCAAACTCAATTTTAGGAAAGACATGAGAGGCCAGGAGATCCAATCATGAAAGCTTGGATTATATGCAGGGCCATAAAAAGTATTTATCCTCTCTGTGCTTTCTTCTGATTTTTTATTTTTTTTTCAATCCACACTTTAAAGGGAAAGTGTATAACTAATTGGGCTTTTAATTAGCAAAAGTCAAGTATTGCTTTTATAAATACATATTCTGACAAAGTCTAATAACCTCACATCAAAAATGAAAGCGTTCTCATAACTTAGAAATTAGTAGTTCGTAAATACATAGGTGTCATTGCGGCACCACGTTGGGTCGCTGTTCCTGATTTCATAACCCGGAAGGGGACAAACCGTCAGCCAGACGCGTTTTCCCTATCTGTCTTCTATATGAAGATGTGCTGCCGGTGGAGGAGGAGTAAAGAGAAAGAGGCTGGGCAAAAATTACTTCCATGGGAAAGTTGCAGGTTCAAAACCACTACTGATCAAAAACAACAGAAAGGTCTATCCCAGATTTGTCCATCATCTGGATGTTTTAAGACTTTAGTGGAAATATGCTTTGGACTAACAAAACATTCAGTTCAAATACATTTTATTTATATATAGCTCCAATTCACAACACACGTCATCTCAAGGTACTTTACAAAGTTTACAAATTTTGGAAGAATTGCGTTGGTTTGCATAAAATTAGCAAAGCATTTCATTCTAACACAGTGGTGCTGTTCATGCAGCGCAGTGGCATCGAAATGGTGAAATTATGTAGCTTATAAAACTGTAAAATCATTGTTACAGACGGTCAGATTAGTAGGTTGTTTACTTTTGCTTTAGCTGGAAAATCGCTAAGAGTGGAAAATAACATGCATGGCTACATTTCTAAACCATTATAAAAATCATCATTCCCCTCACACGTTTGTACTGGGTGCAAGCAGCCAAGTTGCTCTAAACTAAAGTTTGCAAATAATACTGTGAACAGTTTTCAGCATCCCTCTTAAACCAAGTCACGTTCAGAGGTAAAATAAACTGTTCCATATTCTCGGTAATGAGGGCCATGGTATGCACCAGTGAACCCTCCAGCTTTAAGAGTGGCAGACTTCAGACACTGGAAGGCCATCCAGAAGTCTGGTCCCCTAAGCCAGGGATGGCTGCCAGCTGTTGTATGTTGTCCTGTACAGAATGCTGACCAAGTTGTTCCTGTCTGTGCGCCATCCTATAAACCCCGGTAGCTGGGACAAACAACAGCGCAGAGGAAGAAGATGGATTCATCGTTATCCTTTGTGAACTGTGCACAGTGTAAGCACGGCTGCCTTGCGTCTTTGCCTTGGAGAGATATTACGGGAAACCAGGAAATTAACCAGTTGTTGCAAAAAACAAAAACCACTTGTGCCAACATTTAGAAAATTCTGATTCATCAATTTTTGTTTTTCCTGACAGCTAATTTTATTTGGCTTTGGACATAGAGTAAACTGCTGTTTTGTGTGTCTGTATAGAACAGAAACATAGAAATAACCTTCATTGTCCCTCGATGGGGAAATGTATCCCAGCAGTAAGCAACGCAAATGGAACTATATGCAGGTACACACAAGGTCGAAAAACAGAAAATAAGAATAGGTGATTGTGCAATAAGGGAGAATTTGCAACACAAGAAAAAAATACTCTACGGCAATGACTTGTTAAAGATAGCTTAATCAAAGATAGTATTCAACTGTATGCATAAAAAACATCTGATTATTTACGAAAATGGAAAAAAATCTCAGTAAAATCTGAAGAAATAATAAGTTATTGAGTTTGTTGGGAGCAATGATGAGTAAGAAGTCTACAGCTGCTGGGTGGAAGGATCTGTGATAACATTCCCTTTGTGAACCTCAGAAGCAGCAGTCTGTCACTAAAGGAGCTCTCACTGGGTGGAGGAGCCATCCTACGACAGAGCTGGCCTTCCTGATCAGCTTATTGAACTGCTTCCTCTCAGCTCCAGATAAGCTGCTGCTCCAACAAACTACACCATAAAAGATGGCTGAAGCCACCACAGAGTCAATAAAAGTCTTCAGGAGCACCCTCTGCAGTCCAAAACATCTAATCCAGTATCCTGGATGTTCATGTCAGAGTGTTAGGTCTGCGCCTGCAGTAATCCCCTACCAACTCCTCGGCGTTCCCCACGTTGAGCAGGAGGGGTTTCCGCTGACACCAGTTCACAAAGCTCTGCATTCACTGTCTGTATTCTGTGTCATCCTCACCTGTGTTGATGCTGACTATGGCAGTCATGAGATAACTTCTGTAGATTACAGCCTGGAAGTTGACTGAGAAGGCTGCAGCGTAGAGGGTGAACAGGAACGGTGCCAGCACAGTTCCCTGTAGGGCCCCTGTACTACAGACCAGCCTTTCAGAGACACGGCCCTGTGTCCTCAGATCCTGTGGCCAGTGAGGTTGTTAAGTATCCACTGGAACAGCTGGTGGTCCACCTCTGAAAGCTCAAGCTTGTCCGTCAGTAGTCTTGGCTGAATGGTATTAAAAGCACTGGAGAAATTAAAGAACATGATCCTTAATGTGCTTCTACAGATGGGTCTTTGGATGTGTGGTCTTGGTGCTGGTACCACACAAGAGGTCTTCCACAGCAGTGGTACTTTCCCCCCATAGACACTATGTAGGAAGACGCCCCATGGACTGGCCTCCTGGAGCTGACATTTAAGCACAGCCGCCATCTTGGATGGGTCTCTGACGCAACCGTCAGTGCATTCATTTGTACTGAGTTTGCCCAACTAAAATAAATCATAGCTCACTGGATTTGTATCCGTTTTCACACGGTTTGGTTTGTTACAAACAGCAGAGATGTGGTTATGATGCAGGATGCTGTCACACATAAAACATCTATTAAGACTGCAATACGTTGTTTAAACAAAATATATCATGAATTTATGCTCTTTAACAGACAGACATATGGCATATTAATGTATAAATATGTGATTTCATACTGAAATATTTTGTTTTATGCTCTTTAACAAAGACAGACTTGTGGTATGG
The DNA here is from genome assembly GCF_011125445.2 of Fundulus heteroclitus. Taxonomy (NCBI): domain Eukaryota; kingdom Metazoa; phylum Chordata; class Actinopteri; order Cyprinodontiformes; family Fundulidae; genus Fundulus; species Fundulus heteroclitus. The sequence continues at coordinate 9,185,974 of NC_046361.1, forward strand.
CATATTATTAAATATTTAAATAAATACTCATGCTGAAATACATTGTTTTATACGCTTAAACAGAGACATTGTATTACAAATTAATAAGGTATAAATTAATACATTTTATGTTTTAATAAAGAAACAAGTTGTATTGTTCATTTAAATTTATTTCACTCTCATTTATACAATCCTGACTCTACACACCAACAATAATTTCTTCATATTTTTGCGTGCTGTGCAAACATGCAGTTTTTTTAAAAGCCCTGGGAAAGTGTTTTTTTTAACATTTCCAGGTCATTCAAGTGTCTTACACTACCCTGCTTGCAACTATAGGGCTGGAGCTTAAGACCCTTGAAAAATAACTGTTTAGCACAGCTTCTTGCATGTGTTTGGTACTCTGTAACTCCAGGATACTTAATTTGGCAACGCGATTCAGCCTTAGCTTGTGAAATACTGTGTTGCTGCATTGTTCTTACCGTGTAAAAACACATCTTCAGAACCGATCTCAGCCCAACATGGTGATCTGCACTGCGTGAACTACTTTCAATGGGCATACCTGGTTATTGTAACCGTAAGCTGCGGAAAGTATGGGCAAAGTTGCTCCCGCTGCGTTTACACCCATCGGCTGCTATGCCAGCCTCGAGTAGGAGAGACCCATCCAATATGGCGGCAACGCAGGATGCGCTCCAGTACGTAATGAGATGTATGCGTATAAAATGTCTATGCTTTCCCCGGCTTCAGGGTCATGTTGTTCATGTATCCCATGATGCCACACAGCTGACCTGTGCAGCGCATCAGGAGCATGGAGCTGATGCTGTCTGAACATGCACCCTTTCGTACCTTGCTCTTAGATCATTAAAGAACTGTAAAAATATGTCCCGGTAAGCCTTTATAAAAATGTGTAAATAAGACAAAAGCACATATGACGTCCAAATTAAAAACGAACGCAGTTAGCCATGTCTCAGCTAGCATAACCAAACTGCTGAACCTGTAGCATCTTTGTAGCTGCGGCAGTGCTGCCAAGTTTAGTTTATTGGGAATTTATGTTACATTTTCTACGATGATGGACGGGATGTCAGGTCTGTACCTTCTCCTCTGTAACGTTGTCCGATGGCGGCTCAGTTCCCGCCCCTCTTCCTTCTTAGCTGACGGCGAACATCAGGTTGCTCGGTGGGAAGCGTCGCAGCCAAGATACAAAGAGCTAACAGCTCATCACTGGTGTAACCATTTGAAGGGAGCCTGCTCACCTGGTCTCCAAACACGAATACCATAAGAAAACAAAGCTGTCTACATAATGATAAACTCCATAATGTGCACTAGCAAGGCGGACAAACATAGAAACGCACAACATCTAAAAACAAATAAAAAAAACAACAACTCAGAGTTGAGAAAGGAGCGGCTAAAAGAGGCTGGCTGCTTGTGCAGCGCCTGAAGTCTGAATACATTTAGAATGAATATTATGAAATTGAGTATTGATATGGTGAATGTAGTTTTCGATCACTTTCAGATTTTTCTTTAATTTAATTCAGGGCAAAAATAGGTAAAGAAAAAAAAAAATGCACCAACAACTTACAGCTTGATCAAATCTCTATTTTCAAAATGTGATGTTAGAAAGCTAGAGCACCTGGATGTGTTTCGCTATGGCAACAGCAGCATTCCAGTGAGGTGAACGTCAGGCCCAGTTTCCTCGTTGGACCGCTGGAGACACTTTGTTCTGCTGGCCTGTTGACCTGAAGGTGAAACTCCCTCGAGGCACATGTTACAGCAGGGTCCCCCCAACGTGCTGCTGATGGTTTAGCGTACACATGCATAGAATGGTTTTTCCGGCTGTTGTCTCTGTAGCCTCTTAACATGCCTAACTTATTGTTTTGTACTATTGAAAATGTTTCTCTTGTTCATTCAGCACAGTTAGGGTTTTGTTTTTTTATTTTTTTTATTTCCCATTCTTCTTCTTACTCATCACATCGCCTACCTGCTAAACCGTGAGCTTTATATGATAATGGTTATGTATTTGTAATGATATAGTTTATTAAGTTAAAGGAAGATTTTTTTTTTTTTTTGATGATTTAACCCTAATTTAGCACCGTTAGATTACAAAGTTATTTCTTTGTTCTGTATGCCAGAATAATGAGACGGTTAGTTTTAGCCTATTTTTATGCTCCTTTCTAGTTACTGTCATCAAAGTCAGAAGTTTACTTGCTGTAAGATTGCTCTGTCATGCAACCATTAGGGAATGACCAGAGCTTTGGTTAAGTGACAAGATTTGAGCCAAATGGATGCACACCTGTGGATGTATTTTAAGACCCCACCTCAAACATTTGCCTTCTCTTTGTCAAAACATGGACGATTCAAAAGAAATCTGCCAAGATGCCAGGAAGAAAGTTGTGGACCTCCACATGTCTGGTTAATCACTGGTAATATTTCCAAATGCCTGAAAGTGCCACGTTCATCTATTCAAACAATTGCAGTGCCTTGTATTCACCCACATAGCTTTTTGCCTATTTACTTTTTACCTTTCAACATTTTGGGATCTGCCATGTTCAGAGGAAACAGAACACAAGGCTGAGAACCCCATCCAGTCGGTGAATTACAGAGGAGTTAGCATCATGTTGTTTGGGATTATTTGCTGTAGGCGGGACTGCTGAACTTTACACATGTGATGACATTATTTTGAATGAACAGGAGAATTTTTTTTCAAAATTCCATCAAACTATTGTAAGAAGGTTGCTGAGAGGGATAAGCAAAACTTTTGACAGATGTCATACAAATTCAAAGGCAATTCTACCAAATTCTACCACATTTCTAAACAAATGTGAATCTAGTAATCTGGCATTTGCCAAATAGAAGTAATTAGGATCTCCTTATTGGACCAATTAACCTAACAGTCGTGTTTTTTGGACTGTGGGAACAGGAGAAAACCCAGTTGGAAGGACTATAATTTTAGTGAATCATGGCTTTTGTTATTAAATGACTCAAACAGACAATTACTTTCTGTTTTCTTTTTTGTTTCAGTTAATTTTTTATTGATTTCAAATTTAATGTAAAAGTGCGAACCACACATATATATATATATATATATATATATATATATATATATATATATATATATATATATATATATATATATATATATATATATATATATATATATATTAGGGCTGGGCAAGTTAACGCGTTAATTCCGCGTTAATTCATTACACTATTAACAGCGATATTTATTTTATCGCGCATTAACGCATGTTGCTCACATGCTTTCAGTCAGTGTCAGTCAGCAGCACTCTCCCGCTCCCCCTCCCCTCTCGTACATGGCTCAGCGGCGCCAGCCAATCAGCACGCAGGCTCAGCCTGGCCCGCCCACTCAGCTCTCACACAAACTTAATACACAAACAGCTGAGAGAGACTGCAGCAGCGAAAAAACATGAACAGGGGGAGTAGCACCGTTTGGCTTTATTTTAATACCGTAAATGAAATCAAGCTGTATGTTTTGTAAAAAGCCGGTTCATTTAAGTGGAAACACAGCAAATTTATCTAAGCACGTGAAAAAACATGAAAACGTCGAGCCCCAGAAACGGAGAGAGGAGACGAAACTTCTCTCATTGCCCCGACAGACCCACAGACTGACGTCTCTGACTGAGGCGTTTCAGTCCTCCAGGGAACATCCAGGTAGATCAGTGGATGGATGGATGGATGGATGGATGTTACTGGAGCCCACACATAACATTTAATTAAGACCTTGAAAGAACCCAGTACATATATTAAAAAGTGTTATTTAAGATAAGATAACATTAGCTAATCCTTTTTTTATCCCACGACGGGGAAATTTATAGGATTAAAGCAACAGGCAGGTGCACACAACACAGACAAAATTACATAAGGATTGAAATATATAAGAGGTGGATTAGCGAAAAAACACTGAACATAACATTATTATTATTATTATTATTATTATTATTATATATATATATATATATATATATATATATATATATATATATATATATATTTTTTTTTTTTTTTTTTTTTTTGTATTTTTTTTTTTTATTGTAATAATAAAATCAAAACCCAAAAGGTCAACAGTTTCATGATACATCAAGCTTAGGGACTGGCTAATATACAGCAGGTCAAAAAAGGCCATATTTTGGCTGCAGTGCTTGCTGTTCTCTTATGAAGAAAAGATCAACTAGTGCACTAAATTCAATAGATGGGTTGAAAATATCCAGTATAAAATAAGTGCTACAAATGTTACAACACTTTTGTTCATATGGCAGCAGAACATTAAAATAAAAGTGCTCTTTACACTACTTTTGAATTCATTCTTGGAGTTTGTAAATACAATGCGATTAATCGCGATTAATCGAGATTAAATATTTTAATCGTTGCCCAGCCCTAATATATATATATATATATATATATATATATATATATATATATATATATATATATATATATATATATATATATATATATATATATATATATTATAGCTGTCATTTAGTCACGTCTGATTTTTGCCAACATCAACAGTGGAGTATAATTCCCTTTCAAAACTTAGTCTTGCTTGTACAAGTGTTCAGCTAAAGAAGTGGGATTGTTTTGGTTCAATTAATTTAAGTTATTTTATGGCTGACAATGACTTATGTCTCAGTGGGGGTTGCCTGGATGAGAGGGAGAACTTTAGTCCATCCCATTTGGTCTCTCTTATTCAATAAACAAATCAGGAAAGGCTAAAGGCTCATTTTTTTCCTCTTCTGTTTCTGTTTGGGAATTGGCTCTGAACACTTGTAGCATCCGCTCTCAATTCAGCCTCTTTGTGGCCTCGCTTGCCGGTTGACTTGTTTTCTCGTAAACATGAGCTCATCTTGGCTGTTCCGTTTCCTAATAATTTATCCAAGTGCCCTTCTGCCAGGGGGATCTTTGTTTCAGAGACGACAGTATGTTTCAATTATGTTGTCATCTGTTCTCTGCTAATAGAGGGTCTGCGCAGTGTTGGGACCTCCCTCAAGGTGGTAGATTGATCAGTTCTTTTCTTTCCACCAGGGGATTCATTACAATTTGGCTAGCCTTTGCACAAGTGGCTCTTAAAACGGAAAGCCCTGACAAGTGTGGTGTTGCTACCGTCATCATTCCATACAGCATGTTGCCAGGAACAGTTGTTTGTTGACGCATTTAAGGGTTCATATTTTCTGTTTGTTCGGCAAGTTTCCAGAAGTTTTCATTCAAAGAAATTTAAAGTGAAAATTTTAAATGACCAAATGTAATAACAAATATCTGAGCTATTTCATGTGAATTAATAGTCTTCTAACTTATGCACTCTTTCAGCTTAAGTTTCAGCTTACTTGCTGCTACCTTTAACTAATTTTACAATGTTAAACTTAAAATTGTAATGTTGAATACAACTTTTCATTTCAAAAATTAAAGTAGCAACACACAATTGGTGTTATTTTCTATCATGGAGTAACCAATATATGATTTGACATTATATAAATAAATGGAAAATGTTTTTTGCACATTACTGAATCAACATGTCTTCTCCAAAAGGTTCTCTTTCAAGCATTCGCTCAGTATCTGCAGGCAGATGGCACAACAATGTTTGTCTGCTGATCGCCTGGTACAAACTTCTTTCCAGGCTCAACTCTGTGCACATTGTTTTATTTGAAAATTAATATATGTTTGTTTGTGTACTTTTATGATCAAGAAACGTGACTTAAGGGTTCAGTATTATGTGTGGGAACATTTGGTTGAAGAGTACTCTTTTAAGTATCTAAGTTTTCTATTGGGACTTAATAAACAGTTGTACATTTAAATATCTCAACTCAAGCTACTTTTGATGACTTCGTCAGGTAACAGATGCAAGCGATTCTTTGCCGGCGAAACACCACAGATTTAATGAGTTATTTTTGTATGCTAATAAGTTTTAACCTGTTAGGAGCATTACATGGACCTTTCCATCTGGCTGTATTTGTACTGCGTGTGCTTGGAGGTGGAAGCCAGATGGCTTCAGCTGGGGGACGATGAAATCTCCCGGGTTTGCAGGAGAGAACACCCGTAGACGGATCTGCCCCTCTCGGTTAAACCACATCTGGGCAGCATTCTTGAGCAGCTTGTGTGCGGTGGAGATTTTGCAGCTCTTTTTTTATGCAGTGTTTAAATGTTGAATAATCAGCTCTAACATTCTATTGGTTTATATCTGTGACTTTATGGAAAAGTGGGAATAACTTTAATAAGTATTCGCATATGTCAACAAATTGTTTTCATCGTCTCCGTTCAGCTAAAAGTCGGAATTTGGACTGAGACAGTATTTGCCTTTTTTTTTGCAGCGCTGGACGGCATGCAGCATGTTTCCATGGAACTGGTCAGAATTTGCATTAGTATCAAAAGCTTAGCAAGTTGGAGCTGAACATTTCTAAAAGATGCAGGCTAAGCATGGTGGACATTATATAGATTAGAAGTGTCGCATTTAGGAAAAGTCAGTGGAGAGAATGGTGGCCATAAATGACATTTTGTGTATTTCATCACCCTCATCGCAGCTCCGAGGCACCTTTTAGATTTTTAATATTTATCATTTATGATCGATCCATTAAAATATACGTGATGTTCACAGTCTCCCTAACAGTAACACAGGCTGCAAGCAGCATTAATGAACATCCATTCATTGCAGTTGCAGAAATGATTGTTTGCCATTTCTAATTGTTGTTTGTGCAATGAATATTTGTTCAGGTGTCCCTTGCGGGGAGCTGTACAGGAAGTAAAGGATTTAGTTTTAATCCGTTTGCCAGTCGTAACTAGAGTTTTTTTTTCTTTTTCTGAATATTTCTTTTCACAGTGCTTCTGCGGTTATTTTGACTAAGTGCTGTTTTTCCTCTGGAGAAACCACAGTCTGTGAACTATCTTCTCCTCTCATACTGTGTGACCTTGGTTATTAACATTGTTCACAAGGCTTGACGGCTACTAAGAGGAGTCTGTTCATCGTCTCTACTTGGTGTGACTAGCCACCTTGCTACTTTTCTGTTTGACATATAACCTCAAATATGCTTTATCAACCTTTTCCCTGCTCTCCTCGGGAACGTGCCTGCATACCAGCACTCTTCGCTGCGTTTTACAGACGTATCGGAGCGGCTTTTTCAGTTGAGGAAATATGATAGACTTGTGGTTTAAACGAGTGTTCCCAGATGTAGTGGCAGTACGGGTGAGTGGAGGGTTTACAAATGGGAGTTGCGGTGCCTTGACAGACAACTCATCACTTGTCGAAGCAGCGTGACAAACGTCAGGAGGTCCTTTTGACTTGTCACAATAAACGCCTCTGCGGGAAAACGAAACATTTATTTTGCACTGTCAAAAGGCATTGAGGCAGACTGGTAAAAAGGCCTGGTTCTACTATGAGTGCCTTGTTGTTGTAAGCAGCTCTTTCCCTTGAGGATCCTGGATGCCTAACCTGGAAAGCTGTTTTTCTTTTCCTGCTGTGGCATTGATTTAACTTTCATCCAACATTAGTTTTAATTTAGGCAACATTTGTTTCCCCTTTAAAGTTGGAAGTTAAAACCCGTTGGAGCTGTTTGCTTTTTGCTGCACTAGTATTTTTGATTAGTTTCTTATTTGCTGTTGTTGAGCCTTTTTCCTTTTGTTCAACATTTGGTACCATTAGAGATTTTAAACTGTAAAGTTTCATCTTGTGCTTTGTTGTTCCTCCAGTTGCTAACAGCTGATTCATCTTATTTGTTTACTTTTAATATTTAATCCTCATATTTAGTGGAAAAGGCCCAAATGAGTGTACATTAAAAGACAATTGCAATATGCAGTTTAAAATTGCGCATTTATTGAGAAGTCATTTAAAGGCCGATCCACTGGTAACAAAAGCATTGCCTGACTGAGTAGTAGTTCACGGTGTTAGCCTGTGCAATTTAAGAAAAGCATAAAGCAGGGGTCCGTCAGTGATGTTACTAAGTGGTAGTTTGTATCGAATTAGATTTTAGGTAGCTACCGTGCTGTGGCGCGTAGTTTTATGACAGTCACATTTGCTACAGCTGCAATAAGAGGCATATGCAGTGGAGTGGCAAAGTATTATGACCAAGAAGCTCTGGAGCTGTACTGATCACAAATGGTGGCGCCGACACCTTCTTGGTTTCTGCATGCTCTGTTTTCCTTTTAATTGGCCTTCTTGTCCCTATGCAACTTACTCCAGGTTATTCCTCAAAGGTTTGATACGTATAATAAGCAGAAGTATAATAATCAAACCTCGGTTCCAAAGCGAATCTGCAAGTTACAATATCCCACCAAATTGTTTTTGGCTTGTCTTCCAGCATCAACAACAAACTACAGCAGCCAGAGGCGGCAGCAGGAGTCCTGGAATACGCAATGAAACACTTTGGTGAACTGGTGAGCTTTTTCTTTTTCTCTTTATGGCATACAAAGGCAACTGGAAGATTCATTTATTCATTATTTAAATGATGAAGCAAATGTGCAGAGGTAGGCAATATAGTCTGTCATTTGTCACCACCAACTGTTTGCACGTGAACACATTTCTGTTTAACTTTTTTGACCTTCATTAGCGTCTAGTGGTCTGCATTGTACAGGATTAGCTCTACTTGATTGCCTGATGTACATATTTTGACAAAGATATGCTGTTTTGCTTATGGTTATTTTCTTTTCCACATGCTGCACATTAAGAAGCCATTGTTCTAAAAGTGCTGCCTGTGGAAAAGCCATCTGCTACACTAATCTGAAGTAAAGGCCAAGGAGAAGTATCTCTTTAATTGACCGAAAGCTTGACTTTTCCTACACTTTGCAAATATTTTAAGTGCTTCTGCAGCATAAATCCGTTTTTCGACAACCGGGATTTTTTTTAAGCTGTAAAAGGATTTAAAGCTTTACCCCTAGGAACACAAACAGAACATTTATCATAATAGTAATCGTTTACAAGATCTCACTGAGTAAAGTTCAGATACTGTTCAAGTTGATCCCTCCAGATGTGGTTGTTCTTCTCATTTGCTCTTTCTTGTACAGTCTGAGAGCTTATAGCTCCTCAGTATTTCCAGTGGTGTATTTCATATTCGTTGTGAATTGGCTTGAAATGATTGTTCAACAATAGACATTAATTGGACGTTATCAGACAGATGTGCATATAAGAGAGCATCTTGTTATTCTGGTGCCTCTCCCAACTTTCAGCCTAGATTACAGCCTTTAGTAACTGTAATTTATATTTTTCCATTCAAAAATGTCCAGATTTGCTAGTTTTTGTTATTTCTTTAAGATTCTGATTTGTTTTTTATGTCAGGTATTGTTTCATAAAGTAATTTTTTACATTTGGGAGTGGAAATTGTTATTAGGGGGTTCAAAGTGAGAACAGTGTATAATGAGTAACTCAGACTTCTTACAGCAATAGAATAAAAATTCTCATCATCTTAAACAGTAAAACATTAGTGTTTAGTACCTAAAGGCTCTGAGTACATAGATATTTCCCAGTATTCATTCCTCTTTTAACTTTAACTTCATGTTACTTCCACAGACCTCAAAGTATTTATTTTGGTTTTATAGGTTTGAGCAAAACAAGCAGTGCACAACTGAGAAGTGGAGGCTAAGGGATAAATTAGTTCAAGTTTGTTTTTATTTTTTGTAATAAATCAGAATCTGAAAGGGATGGTATATGTTTGTATTCATCCCCCTTTATTATGATACCCCAAAGTAAAATCCAGGGAATCCACCAGACTAGTAAGTAGAGTTCACTTGAGTGAAATACAGTCTCAGTACGAATCCAGCTGTGCGTTTTTTGTCCTCCAGAGCTTTGTTCGAGAACATTAGTGAGCAAACAGCATCATGGAGACTAAGGAATACACCAGGCAGGTGAGGGAGAAAGTTGTGAATAACCTTAGAAGGAAGCACGTTTAGGTAGAACTTGCCATCTAGCACCGTTCAGTCCATTTGCCACCATAAGAAGAGCGTAGCCCAACTGTAAACCTGCAAAGACATGGCTGACTAGTTACCCTGACATCCTAGCAAAGAGAGCATCATTCACAGAGGCAGCCAGAAGGCTCATGGATAGCTCTGGAGGAGCTGCAAGGATCCAAAGCTCTGGTGGGACATTCTCCTGACTATTAGTATTGAACTTCACAAAATCTGGCCTTTATGGAAAAAGGCCAAGAAGCAACAGAATGTTCTCCATAACTGTCTGATGGCAGCACAACAATTTCATTAGGTATCTGGCAAAAAGGCAGGAAGTGATGGAAGTGAAAGCTGGTGTGGCTCAGACCATGTAGGGGACACAACTAACAGCTGGATGAAGGTACGAATGGGGAAAAATGTATAGTGCGAATCAGCCTGAACACGTCAACCACTCATTGATACGTGGTGGTGGCAGTATCATGCAGTGGGGAAGTTTTTTGTTTGCTTCTTTTTGCTTTATTCCGGCAGAGAGAGATGAGTTAGCTAGCGTTAATGGGCAGATGGATGGAGAACAATACACAGTAATCCTAGAAGAACAGGGAAAAAATAACTTGCAAGCAAAATACTTTAGAGTAGAATCCCAGATAAAAGACGGTTATTTAATGTATTAATTTAGGGTTGAATACAAATGTACTGTAAGGAACTTTAACTATGTATTGTTTACCTTTCATGTCACAGCTTTGTTCTAAGTTGTGTTGGCCTGTTCCATAAAATTACTATAAAGCACACTGACGTGTGACGTATTCTTATTTTACATTTTAAACTAAGACCAAACAGGCTTGTGTTCCTGATTTAAACTGAAAGCGGGTTTTCTTGATTAAAACCTGGACCTTAGCTTAATGAATGGCTAGTTCTGGATCTGTGCCTCGCATGGAGAAGTTCTTTCTGTGTTTGTGAGACTCATTTCTGGGTTTTCTCTGTAAAAGCTCAGAAGAGATTCATTAGAAACGGCTTCACCGTGTTTATGAGTTGACCATTTGCAGAGCTTTAATGTGGGAGGATGCACGCTTTTCCTTTCAATTACCATAACAAAAAAACCCAGCAGCAAACAGACCCTGTTGTTAAAGTTTATGGTTCCCTAAGTTAATGACAGAACCCACTTATGGGATGCAGCATGTGCAGTTCACTGTCAATTTTGACTAAATGGGCAGGAAAGGTTGAATTAAAACTAGTTGACTTTATTAGAGATGTAAAATTAACTCTCACAGGATCAAGGTAAAATCAACTTTCTGACTACGGAGGGGTCAAATAGGATCCAGTGTTAAATCCCAATCAGAAGAAAAGAGAAGCTCTGCTGATTCTCTTCTGATGGTTTAACATGCAGATTAGCAGCGCCACAGATGGTGATGTACAGGCACGTACATCTTCTATCTACTATATATATATATTTCTCCTCTTAGGAAATCCAAGCCACTTGGTATGAGAAGCTCCATGATTGGGAGGATGCCCTGGTGGCCTATGACAAGAAGATCGACATGAACAAAGAGGACCCAGAGCTCATCCTGGGCAGAATGCGCTGCTTGGAGGCCCTGGGAGAATGGTATGTTGTTCGTTATTCTTATCCTATCCGCAAGTTTAGTTTAGCTTTTGTTATAGGATCCCGTTGGGTTCTTCAGCTGTGGCGTTGCCTCATCTGAAACAAATAAAGTCAGTGTCTGAGGTTTTTGGCTTTCTCCACGCCCTCCTCTCCTCACGTTCTGTCCTTATGTAACCTATTCTAATGAGTCCTGACACTGGGTCTCTTTTGTGGTTGCTCTGATTTGACTGAGGCAGCTTTACCAGGAAATGCGCTAAGTGACATCCAAAGGCTGTAAGAGACTGAAGTGAAACCCCGCCACAGCTGAGGCTCTACTTCATAACACCCACACACTGTGAAAGGACATCTTTAGGGAAAAATAGAGTCACAGGATGTCCGAGGAGTCCATATCAATGGACCGCCGAGGAATTTATGACATAAAGCAGACCTTGATTTGCTTATGTAACCGTCTTTGTGCCGTCTGTGATTCATAAGAAAACAATTCTGAAGTTTTACGAGATAATATTTCTGCTTGACTCAGGCTTTTGGTTTGAATGTGGATGGATAGAACCTGGATGTGATTTGCCAGAAGACCTAGCCATGAGCCAGGGGGAATCAGACTCGGTTACACACTGACACTGGGCAGGTCTTCCTGTTATTTCACAAAAACTGGAAAAATAGATTGTGAAAGTGCATTTTATGTCCGTTAGAATCCAAATCAGATTTTATTGGAGCCGGTTAGTGCCTTTCTGGAACCAAACATGAGCAGTTTTGATGAAAGAACAGATTACGTTATTACAGAGGCAACAAAGCTGTCATGTCAGATTAGACAAGTTGGTTCAGTCTTCGGTTGGGATGAAAACATTCAGGTTTACCCTGGATCTCACTCCTCCTTTACCATTTTGTTACATGGCTGGTAATAATAAGCTCTTATCCTGAGTTTAGCATCACGTTTAAAGGTTGCCGTATAGAGATGGCCTCTTTGTTTCAGAGCATAAATGTCTTAAATGTCCTTAGTTTTGCAATTAGTGGACACTTTAAAAAATAAAGATGAAAAACAAGACTGTTCAATTCACCTTAGTTTATTTATAGTGCTGATTCACAACCGTCGTCTACTCAACATACTTTGCAAAAGAAATTGATCCAATTGAAACTACCAGTCAAACGTTTGGACACACCTTGTCATTCAGTGGCGTGTCCATCCCTGGGAGCTCCCTCTGGATTGTTGACACCATTTCAGGTGACTATCTCCTGAAGCTCAGCAAGACAATGCCGAGAGTATGTAAAGCAATAATTAAAGCAAAGGGGGGAGTGTTTTAAAGAATCTAAAATCTAAAATGTTTTAGCTGTTTCACATTTTTTTGTTTGTTACATTTGCTTAATAGTTTTGATGTCTTCACTATGTATCTACAATGTAATGAAATTAGGAAAAGATAAAAGTTGTGTCCAGTCTTTTGGCTTTTAGTGTACGTACAGGAATAATTTAGTGCCCTTATACAAACAGATTCAACGTCAATTAAATACATTTTGATTTCATCCTTCTAATAATAGTTCAGTTCATTATTCCAATTTGTAAAAAAAAAAAAAAAAAAAAATCATTCTAAAGAAACCAAGCTAATCAGATTGATACTGTATTAGAACAAAGCAAACTAATTCTATAATTTGCCACCAATTAAAAATCCTTTAAAAAATCAGTTTTCTCAAACCCATTTTATTCACGAATCACTTTTTTTAACTGTTATTGTGCTAAAACCAAGACACAAGTATTGATAGTAAAATGAGCTAAAACCAATAAAAGCAGGAAAGTAAACTACACACTAGCCACGTCACCCTTATCTAAACTGCTACTAGAGATAATGACTTAAACAGTTGTCTGTAATTGACTCTGGTCTGCTGTAGACATTCTCAGACAACGTGATCTGTTATGTAACAGGCAGATGGAAAAGGACTCCATTGACCCTTGTCCAAACTGTCCTCTCCTTTGACCCCACTTCTGTCTTCTCTTCCTCATCCAAGTTTGTTCCAGCAACGTTGCTGTTAAACACATGCAGAGTTTGATCTCATGCTGCACCATGAATTGATCTTTGTTGAACAGTACAGTCTTGTTTAGATACACGTGTCCCCAGAGGGGACATCTGTTTTATTTTGTTGATTTTTTTTATTTTTTTATTTTATTTGCTCAGTCTTTTCGGACCATTGTCAAACGTCAGCCTGGTTTGAGATGTTTTTTTCTATACCAACAAAGAAATAAAGAATAAATGATGGCAGATGTTATAGAAAGCTTAGTTTTATCTCCAGTTAGGCCTCCTTTCATCCTCGGCCAGAAGTGCTCCTCTGCTCCTTCTAATGTTGTCTTTGTTACATTCTCCAATAGTGAAAGGAAATGTTTACAGAATGTGTTTTTATGAAGAACTCAACATTTGGTCCATGCTGTCCATTATACCCTCTTACTTGAAACTGGATACTTTAAGCTGATGCGAGTTTGTTCTCTTCTGGTTCTTTGCCTCTTGTGTCGTTCCCACAGTGTCACCGTCTGCACCTGATTTATCTGATTGTCCAGACCGATCCTTTCCTCGTTTTGCTCCTTCAGCTAACTAATTGAATCTCTGTGAAGTTGGTACTGGTTAAATCAGGATTAGCATTTCCTTGTCTCTGTGGTTAATGTTTTCCAGGGGTCAGTTGCACCAGCAGTGCTGCGAGGAGTGGACGCTGGTCAGCGAGGAAACGCAGGCCAAGATGGCTCGTATGGCGGCTGCTGCCGCCTGGGGTCTAGGTAACGTGTCGTATTCCTGACATCCACCATCTTTGTCAGTCAACAATTCAAAACACCAAGATTGAAGGAAGAAGCAGTGCTTTCTTTGTGCAGGGTGGCTACATAGTCTTAAAAAGGCTGGGAACTGATTTGGGTAATTTCTGTGTCTGAATAAGTACCGGAAATGAAAACATGATTACTTTCAGACTTAATTCCCTCGTCTGTTGTCAACATGATGAATGACTGAATTTCTAACAATACGTGGCTGCAACCTTTATGCTTTCACTACTGGTTTTACATAAAAGATGTTCAGCCATCCATCCTTTTAATCATCCATCCTTCATCTGTTTGCTTATCCTTTGTCCATTTGTCCAAACCTTTCATCCATCCATCCATCCATCCATCCATCCATCCATCCATCCATCCATCCATCCATCCATCCATCCATCCATCCATCCATCCATCCATCCATCCTTTTAGTCACCCATCCATACATCCATCCATCCATTCATCCATCTTTTTATTCACCCATCCATCCACCTTTTATCCATCCATCCATCCATCCATCCATCTTTTATCCATTCGTTCATCCATCCATCCTTCATACATTGGTTCATCCATCCTTTTATTCACCCATTCATCCATCCATTCATCCACCCATCCATCCTTTTATTCACCCATTCACCCATCCATCCACCTTTTATCCATCCATCTTTCATCCATCCATCCATCTTTCATCCATCCATCCATCTTTTATCCATTCGTTCATCCATCCATCCTTCATGCATTGGTTCATCCATCCTTTTATTCACCCATTCATCCATCCATCCATCCATCCATCTTTTATCCATTTGTTCGTCCATCCATTCAGCCATCTTTTATTCATCCATCCATCTTTTATCCATTCGTTCATTCATCCATCCCTCCATGCTTCCTTCATACATTGGTTCATACATCCATTCATCATCCGTACATCCATCCATATATCCTTCATTTGTTCGTTCATCAATCCTTCATCCGTCATTTGTTCATCCATCCTTCCTTTATACATTGGTTCATCCATCCATCCATTCTTCGTCTGTCCATCCATCCATCCATCCATCCATCCATCCATCCATCCATCCATCCATCCATCCATCCGTCCATCCATCCGTCCATCCATCCATCCATCCATTCATCATCCGTACATCCATCCATATATCCTTCATTCGTTCGTTCATCCATCCTTCATGTCATTCGTTCATTCATCCATCCATCCATCCATCCATCCATCCATCCATCCATCCATTCATCCATCCATCCATCCATCCATCGCACATACACTGAACATTTCGAGCATTTTCAACTGACCCTGCACAACAAGATTTAAACATGACCGCCACCTTTGAAACATGTCCACTGCAGAACCAGATGTGTGTCATGTCCTCTGACAACACCGACATGTAATGTGCAGAGGCAGCATCCAGGGGTTTTATTTTTCGTTGCCTGCTTCTGTATCTCCAGGACACTGGGACAGCATGGAGGAGTACACATGTATGATCCCAAGAGACACACATGATGGTGCTTTTTATAGAGCTGTTTTAGCCCTCCATCAGGACCTCTACTCATTGGCCCAGCAGGTGAGTTACATTATTGCAAAGTCATATAAAAAGTAAATAGGATGTACTTTGAAGGTTTATAGTTTTGAAAATGTTCTCATAGAGCGATGCACTTTTTTGGAAATCTACTCTGTCTTGAAGCCTGTGGAATTTAGCTTCATCTTTTGATTATTAGTATAACGACCAGATTATTAGTTTTTACTGCTCCCCAGAGATGATTGAATTCTCACTTTTGAATAGTAATAACACAGTGGATCAGATCTGTTTATTTCTTCCCTTCCTTTTCCATGTGGAACACTTTTGGTGTGTAAATGTTATGTAACTGTAAATCATTCCAGCCTTCAGCCGCAAGAGCAGGTGACTCCTCTAGTCTGCTTTGCTCCAAGCTCTGGTGAAGGTTGGGATGATGTTTTTCCTATTTGACAAAGGTTTGGCTTTCCAGATGAGCTCAGACTCCCTGGAGCTGGAAGTTTAAAATGGATGGCGGCACACCCAACAAGCATGCTCCAGCAGCCGACAACAGTAAACAGTTGCTCACACAATTGCCCCGTTCTTGTCCTCCCAGCCCTCTTTTCAGCATTAAGCCCCGGAGATTTGCTTTGCGTGCCTCCTCCTTCTCATCACAGCCCATCTCCCCCTCTAATTCCGAGATTACATCCAGGTGTGGCTTGTCGCGTTCTGAATCTGCCTAATGCTAAAAGAAGACCCGGAGCTCACTATAAACCACAAACAAAGAGCAAAGAGGCCTGGATTGCACATGCACCACAGAGTCGGGGCTTAAATGTCAACATGAGCAAGTCCGGTTTTCCGGATGTAGTTTGTAATCCTCCCAATTTGATTCGGTGGGCTGTTCTTTGCGGCCCTGTGCATCCTTAACACCTGGGCCATGGTGGGTTTGTGTGAAATGTCTTTGGTTGATGCCAGTGTGACATACAGAGCTTTACGAAAATAAGAGCACCCCATGAACTCTTTCATGTTTCGTCACATTACAAGGAGCAGCTTTAATATAATTTATTGGGATTCTATTTTACAGACCAACGAAAATCAGAGCAGAATTGTAAAGTGCGAGGGAATTGTATGCACTTGAGTTTTATTTAAAATGATCTTAAAGGGGACTAAAAGCACATTTAAACCATACTTTTTATTTGTAAAACATAGAACACCATCCATCCTTTTCTATTCCATTTGTGTTGTTTGTTACATAAAATCCAAACGAGCTGCACTGAGGTTATCGCCTGAAACATTTGTTCCCATATAACTGCATGTTGACACTATGAATTTCATGGGGAATGCAGGTCTCCATCTAATAGTGAAACTGTCTGCTAGGATATTTAAAAGAGCTCTTCTGTCCTAACCGCGTGCGTCTTCATCCCTCTAATGATAAAGTTAGATCACAGAACCCTAAGCTGATGTAAATAAGTGCAGCGTCGACGTAAGGGGCCAGAAGATTTGGTTAGCTGTTGTTTTGTGCTGCCAGAAGCCAGACACTGCATTTATCGGGAGTCGTCTGGGCTGCACATTTCCAGCTCGGCCCCAGCACGGTAATTCAGGAGTAAACAGCACCATAACTGCGTGGAGACCATAAAGAAGCAGCCTCATTGTCACCTCGTATCAAGCCCCCTCCCCTAACCCCACCTCTTGTTATGCGTGCCTCAGGAGGTGTTTTGGCATGCCATCGCTCCTTTCCATTCCCGTGGAAAAAAATAATTGGTGGGAGTTGTTCGAAACAGCTGTGCGCCCCGGCCCGAGAGCTTCCTCGGCCGTTCTCCCTTATTTTCTCCAGCCGATAATAACAGCTCCCCCGAAGCTTTGAGCGATAAGGCCCGAGAAATCGTCCGACTTTCAGCACTAATATTTGTGTCATTGTTTGTCCCTCTTTGCTTATCTCTATCATCTCTTTCTCTCAGGAACTGTTTTCCCGCTCCTCAGGGTGCTTACAGGTGATGGGTTTTTTACAGTATCTGTAGATGTAGATAAGTACAGGATCGACAGGAGAACTCAGAATCCTGCAAATGACTCAGCAGAATACACTGCTACACAAAAACACAATGCTTACCCTGAGAGCTTCTCTGGGCCAATCTATGTTAGATGTGATCGTTGAACCACAAAGAAAGTTGTTCAAAGTAACCAAGATTGTGTTTTTATCCTTTCATTGTCATTTTATTGCTACATACCTCTCCTCCCTTTAGCGCTCGGTGTGCCTACATTTTGGATAGCTTTCTGAAGCTCATTTGTCATCCAAGCCTATGGTTACATAACATCTGCACGGTTGTTCTCAACACTTAATCTACCTCTCCTCATAAAACATTTGGCCGTCTGCTAAACAAGCAGGCGTTCTGTTTTTAGTTTCATAAATGTCTCACTGCTGACAGCCTTCGGTTTGAAAAAAACATGGGCATCAAGCAATTACACACCTTCATTCATTCATTCATTCATTCAACAAAACCTTCTATTTCTGGGCAATAATCCAAAATTCAAATTGTTTGAAAGAAGGAGTTTCTTGGATGTTTTAGTGTTAGATCATGTTGTACATTCTGGGGTTGTGCTATTTTGACGGAAGACAATTCTAAATATTCGAATTATACGAGGGCGTGTTGGATAACTGGATTGATTCTAAGTTTATTCATAGAAAGAAAAATTGAGCAACTCAGTAAGAAGGAATGTTGATGTTAAAGACGTGTCTTCCAAGACTCACAGGACATTGAAACTGTAAGAGGAGGTGATGGAATCTAGATGAAGAGGGATAAAAAAATGGGTTAAAATCAAAATATAAAAGCATTAGTAAGAATAATAATTTCACTGAAATAATGTGGCCCTCAAATGCTGTATATAATGTGGGATCAGGGTGTGATTGACATCGTTCAGTGTAAAGAGTTTGTACTTTCTCTGTAATTGTGATTCTCATATCATAACTGTTCTTTGGCTGTTTTTTCAAGAGGCGTCTTTTTGTAATAATTCTGTTTTTATAGGAAAATGTAAACTTTTGTGCCATTTCAGTTTATACCATGATACGTGACCAATGATACGCTAAAATATTAAACTCAGCATTCAGTATGGAAATACATCAAAAGGAGACCAATTATTTTCCTTTTCTGTCTTTTTGGGGTTGGGTGGGAGATAATCCTGTATGAATAAGTTGGGGGGGAAAAAGAGATTGTCTTGAAGATTTTAACTTCTAAGCAAAATATTGAATAAATTATGCTGGAAAAACAAGTTGATCTGGATGATCTTTCCAGAATGTGAGAGAAAGGTTGCAGCTGTAATATTTTCTTTCTGGTCTTCTTGTCTTTAAACCTCTAAACTGACTGGCTAAAGCATTGAAACTCTATTGAATCTTGTTTCTCACCTTTTATCTAATCCAAAATTTACAATTAGGGCCTTTTTTTATATACATAGTTTTAAAAGGAACACATTATTTGAAGCGTTGGATCAATCTGCTTTTTACTGTTAGGATAATACGAATATATTGTTAATATTTTGAATACAATGAAAACACATTGTAATATGCATGTTTTTATTTTTTGGAATAATCTAGTGTATTGACAAAGCAAGAGACCTCCTGGATGCTGAGCTGACAGCCATGGCTGGAGAGAGCTACAGTCGAGCCTACGGGGTGAGTGTCACAGAGAGAGGCGGAAGAGGAGTTTGGCTACACTTGCAATGGTTTACAAGCTTATTTATGTTTTCAGAATACCCCAAAGCAACCTAATATGGTTCAATTAATCACATAAAACTGACCCACATTTTTTTAAAAGTAAAAAAACTGTTCCTGTTTGGATACATGTGTGGACTTTTTTAACAATACTTCAAATAATCAGTTGAATATAGACAGCAGCAGTCTTGGGAGCAGTTTCCCATGAGAACCTTTTGACCCTTATACCGGTCATTTATATACAGCAGCTAATCTTCCTAAACATTTATCATCAGTCTCATTTCTGCTGAAAACTGGATTCTGCATGCTCCTAAAATCAGTTTAGTTTTTGTTTAAAAAAATTGATGGGTCACCTTGTGGATTTATTTGAGATTCTTATTATTATTTTTACCAGCATTAGTTTCCCATTCACATAGTCCAGATGGAAAATGTTCCTCATTTCTGCAATATTGAAGATGCAGCTCCAATAATGTG
This sequence comes from Fundulus heteroclitus, assembly GCF_011125445.2. NCBI lineage: Eukaryota > Metazoa > Chordata > Actinopteri > Cyprinodontiformes > Fundulidae > Fundulus > Fundulus heteroclitus. The sequence goes on from NC_046361.1 coordinate 9,205,884, forward strand.
TGTAGATAAAGTGTATAGATGAAGATAATTCTGTTTATTTGTCTTCCAGGCCATGGTGTCCTGCCAGATGCTGTCTGAGCTGGAGGAAGTGATCCAATACAAACTGGTGCCAGAGAGGAGGGACATCATCAGGGAAACGTGGTGGGAGAGGCTTCAGGTAACTACCGCACATCATGCACAGACACACAAAAATGCTCACATTCACACTCACGTGGGCCAAAGCTAGCGTGCAATGTGAAGCAGATGTTGGAAAAGCTACTGTCACTAATGGAAAACATCCACTCTGCAGGCATGTCGAGACACACAACAATATCTCAGATCCGTCCTTGGTCTCAAGTGTTTTCTGATCTGGTCTCTTTCCAAATAATGTTTTTGTAAATATTAAAGCTATTTAAGGGGAGCCATGAATCTTGGGTTGCTTGGTAAAATGCTGCTGTCTGTGTTCCCACCAGACAATCAGCAATGTTTTACAGGTTCAGTTTAACGGTCTTTATTTGTGTATATGATTAATTATAAAGATAGAACACAGCATTCAACTACGACTCGGCACAATCCCAAAACTGGTTTGCTGTACGTTGCTGAATTACTTGTAGCCCCTGAACTTTGTCACATTTTCTGAGTTAACAACCACAAACTATATATTTTAAGAGAATTTTAGGACACAGACTAACACAAAGTGGTGCATATCTGCTTGTTATTGGCCATGCACTCTGCAAATCTGGCCTTTGTGGATCAATGGCAAAGAAGAAAGCCGTTGTTGAAATAAATTCTTTTCTGCAGTTTGCCACTGGCAATGTTTTGGACACAGCAAACATGTGGAACAAGATCCGATGAAAACTTTGAACTTTTTAACATCCATGGCAACCACTGTTTGTGGAAGACGTATAACAATACACATCACCCTGAACACTCATCCCCACCATAAAGCCTTGTAGTAGCAGGGTCGTACCATGAGGAGGATTTTTCTTCAGCAGAGATGGGGAACATAGTCAGGCCTGGTGTCCTGACATCTGTGGTAATGAAATCCTTTGAGACTAGTGTTGACGCATCTGAAGGACGTCACATGCCCACTGGTCGACCCCCTGTAGTTTATTTACTAGGCAAACAGGTCAGCAGATGATGCAGCAAACCAGGGACTGGAATGTGCGCCAGGATCCTGTTTGTAGGCTTCAGTTCAGCCTTGAACACCATCAACCCAGACATCCTCCACCAGAAGCTCACCCAGCTGACCTCAGCTGACCCGTCTATGAATTACCTGAGGTTTGCAGATGACACCACTGTCATCTGGCTGATGCAGGACGGTGGTGAGTCTGCATACTGACACGGGGTGGATCGGCTGGTCCACTGGTGCGGTCAGACGCACCTGGAGCTAAACCCGCTAAAGATAGTGGCGATGATGGTGGACTTCTGGAGAACACTCCCCCCACCTTCCTCAGCAGCACTGTCTGCTGTGGATCACTTCCAGTTCTGAGGAAGCACCCTCACTGGGGACCTGAGATGGTCCTCATACACAGTGTTCTGAAGAAGTCCCAGCAGAGACCGTGCTTCCTGTGGAACCTCAACAAGTGCAGGCTTCCCTTCTACACTGCCATCATTCAGTCTGTTTGTGCACATCTATCCCTGTGTGGTTTGACTCGACCCAAAAAACAGGACAGGTCCAAACTACAAGGAGCAATTGGGTTGTAATCCAGGGAGGATTATCAGGGCTGACCTTCCATCCATCCAGGACGTGTTCAGGTCCAGGGTCAGATAAAGGGCAGATAACATCTCTGGAGACCTCACACATCCTGCACATCCACTGTTTGGATTATTTGCCAAAACCAGCAACCGCAGAGTCAGTTTCTTCCCCCAGACTGTCAATCATAAGAACACTTGACAATCAGAGGGCCCAGATGACATGATTATTTACACCAATCCAACCATGTTTTCCTCTTTGTAAAACATGTATATGTACATATTTACATAGAAAAAGAAAATGTACGTATAAATATTTATGCTTTTCCGTTTTTAATATACTTAAAATGTCATTGTTGCGAGCAAAGGGGAACCATAGTCAAATGCCTCATTTACGTCTTGGCGGTTAAAGCTGATTGTGGGTCAGCGGGACGATGGATTGAGCCAAATACGGGTTAGTCCTGGAACAAAACCTGTTAGAGGCTGCAGAAAAGTTGAGACTTGGTTGAAAGTTTACCTTCCAGCAGGACAATAACCCTAAACAGACAGCCACAGCTACAATCAGTTCATCTTATTGTGTTGGAACAGCCCAGTCAAAGTCCAAACCTCTAGCAAAACCTGGAAATTGATGTTCCCAGACACACTACAGCCTTAATACAAATGTACATGTTGACAGTTTTTATGTGTGACATTAAAATCATGTCTCTTTCTTTCCACTTCCTATTAATGCATTGCCTTTAGTTGATCTGTCACACAAAATCCCAGTAGGATGCTTAATGTCTGTGGTTACATTGTGACACAATGTGGAAAATTTCAAGGTGTGGGAATTTATTTGCAAAGCACGGTATTTTACATTTCACATTACAATGCAGTAGCAGTATAGCCGCAGAGAAGCTTGATTCGGGTTTTCCTCTTATGGCCGCTGTTAGTATGTCGCCGTAAACTGTGCAGCTGACGGCACCCATGGGAACAGGTGCAATCACATACCTGGGTTTAAGGATCCCTGAAGGATTTTATACCAGTTTCCCCATCTGTGCAGTATTGGTGATTTTTTAGTACGTGACAATTGCATCAAAGTCACAGTGAGGGAGCTTTATTTTATTTAGGTTGATCTAAATGGGCTGTGAGTGAAATCGTTTAAAAAAAAGAAGAGTTGTCTTTCCGGTTTTAGTCTGGCTTCTAGTCCTGTGTTATTGTGTCTTGCTAGTGCTTTAACTTTATAATTTATTTAAAAAGCCCAAAGATTACTGCGCGCATTAAGCAGACTGTTATACATCATGTTTTATTATTACTGCTATGTACGGTAACTACTGTTGCCTAACTCCGCAGCCCCATGTTATAGTGGATATTTGGGTGAAGGAAATATTTTATGGCAGTGTGGTTGTCTTTGTAAATGTGGTAATAATAATAAAGATAATATTAATAATAATAATGACCGTCCTCAATAGTTCCTCTCTATTACTTGAACTTATGCCAATTAGAGAGTTGGGAACATTAGTAGGAATGTAACGGTCCTTGGTTATCAGCTTACCCCGCTCATATATGTGCTTTGGGGACTTTCAGCCGATGCTTCCTTTTTAATATACTTACAAATTAATCCTGTTTCTGTGTGTTTTTCTTCAGGGCTGTCAGCGTATTGTCGAAGACTGGCAGCGAATCCTGATGGTTCGATCTCTGGTCATCAGCCCCCACGAGGACATGAGGACATGGCTGAAATACGCCAGCCTTTGTGGCAAGAGCCTACGTCTGGTCAGCACATAGATATATTTATACAAGCTCTTCGGGATTCTACTGTCATTATTTAACAATCAGGAGAAAAAGATTTCTAGCTTTCTTAAACAGGAAATGATGTTTTGGCTCAGAAGAAGTTATGTGCAGCCATAAATTAAACTTCATTTGAGTCGTCTCTTAAGCTGCCAGTAATGAAAGCAGCGAAGCGCCCTCAGTCACTCTGTTTAGAAACTTAAAACTACGTATCGTCTTAATGAAAGCTGAGGGTTTTTTTCCATCTTTGACTTCACTGGTGTTCTAATAAGTTGGAGAATATGGAGGAAAGTCTTATTATAATTTACCACAAAGGTTTAGAATCAGACATCACCAAACGTGCTGAAATTAGAAAAGAGAAAGATGTATTACACCACCAGTAAAAATCTGAATATTTGATGCTTTGGGAATATAGTGAGTTTATGTGATTTTTTTGTTTCATGCTCTTTGTCTTATCCCCTATTTTGCATGTTGAAAAGTTATTCACATTTTTTATCTAATTTATACTTTTTATTCCTAAAACCACAAGGTTGTATATAAAAAAAAGCTCTGTTCGGCTTGTGGAGTAAGAAACTTATTATTCTGTTATTATCTACCACGTATCCTTCTAGGCACTTGCCCACAAGACTCTTGTGCTGCTCTTGGGTGTTGACCCCTCCAAGCAACTCGATCACCCACTTCCTACCACCCACCCACACGTCACATACGCATACATGAAGTATATGTGGAAGAGCAACCGTAAGGTAGGAAAATGAACTTCTGTAGGCTTTCATTACTATTTTATAACAGCAGGTGACAGCATGTCTGAACATCGCTTCTGTTTGCAGGTTTTAGCGCATTATGTTTGCATGGTCTGGTTACAGTCGCATTCAATTCAAGCTAAATGTAAATTGTGTTCATTAAACAGAATAAATGAATCTTTTATATTTCTAGTTTATTAACCTTTATTTTTCCAGGAAGTCGTTTCATATTTTCAAGTAGGGACACTAATACAAGTTACAAGCTAAAAGCTTGACATTAAACTGGAAATATATAAACAAAATTAAACAATCAGTAAACGTAATATAGGTACAGAGTCCGGTCTAAGAAAATTAGTTTCTCTCGTCAGTTACAGGAGAATAAACAAGCTTTAAGCTGTCCTTAAGAGATAAAAGTATCAAGCTTTTCATGTACTCATTAGATGACCGGAGTGCATAAAAAAGGACACAGTTCTAATCGTTTCCGGAAAAAGTCAGACCACAAATCAAAGCAGGAGTCTGGAGGTGTTAATGTAATCAAATAGCAGATAAGTCACCGCAGTAACGCTTTATGGACAATATATATGTCCTCTAAGGCTTACTGTGGACCAAGAAACCAGAACGTAAAGTAGACAGTGATGTGTTATGTGCTATTAGTTACAAAATGTATCTAGAAACTAAACGGCGAAGAGTGAAGCTAGAATATAGAATATAGAAAAATCAACATAAAGTCAAGAATTGCCAAAACTCAAGCTTGACAAGACGATGAATTAAGGGAGGCCAATATTCCAAAAATAAAAGCCCAATCAAACCTTTAGCATTTTACGAAATGCTCAATGTTCCCTTGAAAGAAAGACTATTTTCCAGCTAAATGCTCAAATATTTGTAAGATGACAATCTTTTAATAAGATGGCTTTAGAAAAACAGCACTGTCTGAAATTTAGGAGTGTTTTTGGGGGGGAAACTCATTGGTTTAGTTTTGTTCACATTAATAGCCCGTATAGTAATGACTGCAGCCACTACAATGTAGTTTAAAGCCTTTCAGCAGCCTGCTTTATAGGACCACAAAGTCAGGAAAGTATGGTGTTGTTCCCATATAGACATATGGCTATCTTATTTAAAAAAAAATATAAAAAAGAGAGAATAAAATTGACCCTTGTGGGACACTTTGTAAAATCTTTAAAACATCAGATTTACATTGATTCATAAAAGCAGACTGAGATCTATTGGAAAGGTAACATATACCTGCAGAGTGGGAGAGTAAAGATTTTTCTATTTTAATCTATTCCTTTTATTAAATGTAAAAAGAAACAGTTTCTCATGTAGTGTTATTTAGACCCATAGAAAGTAGTTGTCTAAGACATGTGAAGTTATGTAAGAAGTGTTTTTCTAATGAAGTTCAGAATCTAGTTCTGGTGAAGAATTGGTAAAGGCTAAAAGGGGACGAGAAATATTCGAGCATGTGCAATTTATGTGGCTCCTCCAACCAAATCATCATGTTTCTTATAAACACTGAATAATTTACTTGCTGTCCAAATGAAATAAACCAAAAAGTAGCGATGTTAAAGTAAGCACCGGCTCTCGTTGGGTAATTCATGTAATCGTCAATCCTTCCAGCCAGATGTCTTCACCAAGGTCAGCAAAACTTTCCCAAACACTTTCATAACATTCATTATAGTTGTGAGGGTTACATAAGTTACTGGTTCGGTTAAGAAAACAAACAAAAAAAATCAGAAACCCTTTGACACATGTGGAGAGCAAAAGCCATAATGATGATATTTAGTCGTTTATTTCCTAACAAGTTCCATTTTTAATACTAGATTTGTATTAGAAACCATCCAAAGATCGTCTAAATAACAGGAGCCACTGCAGGTGATCTAAAGCTGTGCTTCGTGACTCTCAGCTGCTACAGCTTGTTTTATGTTTTTTGTTCCGCTATGCGGCGAATGGTTTAGAGGTTTAGTCTTTTACTGCAGCACCGTGCTGTTTTAATGCACGCGGCTTCAAACTGTTCTGGTGAAATAAACAAGACAAACTTCCTTATAGAGGAAATTATCCTCAGTATAACACTAATCCTTCATACTGTTGCATCACACAGTGTTCACTATATTAGTTCACTATATTCTTTAATGTTCAGTTCTTATTGCTATTTGGTAACTAAGGTAGCAGTGGATGAGGCAAGAACAGATGCTGCTCGGCTAAAACGCTCACCGGCTCTCTCGTGCGCTCACTCACAATCACACCCATGCTTCCTGTCTGCTGCAGCACTGTGCTTGTAGCTTCAGACCCAGGGTCTCATTAGGGGGGCTTAGGTAAGTGTGAGTGGAAATGGTGCTGCTGCTCCCACGACCAGCTGTGCTGCTCAACAGAGATATAAAACACGTTTCAGCAGAATGAATAAAAAGCAATCTACTGTTTTCAGGTTGTCGGGTCGGAGAGCATCTTGGCTCCGGCGCGCATCATCGTTAAAACTAATTTCTCAATCAACGATGAGGCGCTGAAGCATTCCTAGTTTATTCATATGTAGAGCTGACGTTTTTTTTTTGTCAGTATCTCCCAGCAGAATGCCCGATAAACGGATACGTGTTTGAACATTTAGTCCTAAATGTCCACAGTTAAAAGCCGGACAAGCATCTAACAGCGACACCAACTTTTACTGTGCCGTGTCCCGACAGATCGACGCCTTCCAGCACATGCAGCATTTCGTCCAGGGGGTGCAACAGCAGGCCCAGCACGCCCTCGCAGCTGAAGACCATCCGCGCAAGCAGGAGCTCCACAAGCTGATGGCCAGGTCTGTCCACGAAAAGGGACGCATTGTTACTGCCTGATAAACCTGGTTTTTAATGGAAGGAACACCACAGAGCTAGAACACACGCACAAACAGGGTTGATGTGGAGATGCTGGGCATTGTGCAGTTGGGCTGTCTGTGATAATCTCTGGTTAATTATTAGTTGATCAGAGGCATCATTAATGGTATTACTGACAGCTCCGCTTCAAACACGAGCAAAAAGGGAGTCCACGGGCCTGTAGGTTTTAGTGGTTTTATTTTGAAAGAGTATTTGCTGTTCCGTCCGTTTCCTTCTCTAGCATCCAGGAGACTCGAGGGGTGTTTGTTTTTCTTAATTTTCCAAGAGATTGAGCCATGATACGCAGCAAGGTTCACAAGTCATCGGACGTTTTGTGGTTATTCTCAGGGCTGCACTAATGCACCGCTTCAAATTTTGCAGTAGTGCATTCCTAGTGCTAACCTTCCTCTATCATTTTACAGAGCCTTGTATTCACATGTTGCACTCATGTTGCAGCAAACAATGTATTTTATGGGATGGTCCAGCACAAAACAACACATTATTGTAAACTTAAAGGAAGAGGAAAGGACTATTGGATGTCTGGCCTTCATTTTACCCTTGAAAGATCGGTAAGACGAAATCAGTAGCCGAAAGAAGTAAATACCCCATTTGCAGTTTGTAGCCAGTTAAAGAAGAGACGCAGTGGAATAAGAACGACATGGAGGATGCTACATGTGGTGGAAACCCTGCTTTTAACCGTGGTGGTAGCAGCATCATGCTCTGGGAATGCTTTTCTCCAGCTGTGGCAGGGAGGTTGGTCAGATGGTGGGAAGATGGATGAATGAACCAAAATTGATTCATTGAACCATACAACTAGAGCTGCAGTGAAGTAGCCTCGTGAGACCATCCAGATCTCGCGAGCTTTCAAGGTTTCACTCGCAGATCAGTCTGGCTACTCTCCGTTAAAGAAAATTTGGAGCCGTTCACCAAACGAACGTCCAATCAGCGTTGGCTTTGAGGCGGGTTGAGGTGTGACGCAACGGGAAGCGCGTCAGTTCAGTCTAAACAACATGGCGGCTTCAGCCGATGAAACTAGCGTTAGCGTGGCTATCTAGCAAGTTTTATCGGAATTACAGAGTATTTCTTTGCTGAGCTAACGAGCCTTTACCTGCAGCAGCAAGAGTAGCTTGGCTTGTGGTTGTGTTTTCGTCGTCGCGAGTACGTCATATGCTTCGTTGATCTGATTGGTTTATTTGGCCCGTCTATCACCAACATAGGCCAATCAGCTAACCAGTATTTTCGCCCCTTCCCAAAATTACTTCAACGGAAGGTTTCCAGATGGATATGCGGAGCAAATCCATCTGGCGGAGTCAGGTAAGCAGTGAAGTGCTTTAGATCAAAGCACATTTATGTTAGTATGGCCCAGTCAAAGCCTAGACCTAAATCTGACTGAGTTTCTGCACTGGCATTTTCTATCCAGTTTTCATCTTGAGCTATTTTGTGGAGAAGAGGCAAAAATCTCAGTGTGTGTACGTAAAAAAAAAATCAAAGTAATGACACAGAGGTGCTTGTTTTTCTTGGTATTTCTTTGATACCATGTACCATTGTCCTTCCACCCCAGAAGTGTGCACTACAGTTTTGGTCTATCCCGCAAAATCCCCCAGAAATCCACTAAAGTTTCTGCTTCTGATCTGACAGAACGTGGAGCGGTTCAAGGGGTTTGAATACTTTTGTGAAGGAGCTGTAAATCTCACGGCGTCGTTTGCCGAGGTCTGGTTTGAAGCATCTTGAAACACTTCCTAACAGAGCAGCAGATCGAAGAAATGACTAACACTCTAGTTCCTAACATATTTTTATGATGCTGCTTCTGAAATAGTTTGGGACGCCATCAAAGCCTCAGAGCAAGATGTTTACAACTCCTCAGAATATCGCTCCAGACGAGAGGATGATTACCCTGAATAGAATTTGCCTGCATTTCGTTATTATGTTTTACGTTGGTTAAGTAACTCAAAACAGGTAGGAGGCGGTCCTTAGAACCAGGCGGGTCTGGTCCAGATACAGTAAATCAGGGCTGCCATACGGCCATATGTGCTAACATACAGCAGCAGTCTGTGTCCTCCCATCCTGTAAATCAGACATGACTAGACAGAAGCGTGACAGCAGGCAGAATAGGCGTTTTTTTTTTTCTTCTTCTCGTGCACAGCGACCTTCTGAGGAGTACATGTGAAGGGAAAACACCTGTATACTGTCAGCCAGGATGGCCTCGCTCCTGACATTCACACGCTTTAATGAATATGGGTCAGCTGCTGGTATGGAGCACACCTGGACTCTTCACGTCTCATATTCATATAATCTCACATTGCTTCTTCTGTAATTTTACCCAAGCTGCACTAAGGCTCATTTCCACTGATATTGGCTGCTTGAATGTTGTTTGAGCGTCCCTGGACACTATGCTTTTGTTTTTATACATATGCTGTAAAACTTATGTATGATAAAAGAGTTTAGAAACAGTTTTGGCATAAATCCTCTAAACTGAACTTTACTGACACATGGTACAGCACAGAAAGGAAACTAAGTAATGGTGAAAAGGAAATTTATTGGAGGATCTCTCCAAACAATATTCACACCATTGATGGATGGATTCACACTAAAGTGTTTGCCATTTGTTCGCTTTAGTCTAGGTGCATAAATTATACTCGGCCTGTGAGCGTCTGTGTTTCTGGCCGATAGATGGAGGCCTGTTGTCCTTGATGTTTCAGAGCTTCCCCTCTGCTCACATACACAGCAAAACAGAGCAGATAAACTGGGATCCTGCTGCGGAAGAGAAAGTGTAATCTTAGGTTGTCAGATGTTTCATAAATTCCTGCATCATTTCCAAGACTATTCTTTAAAGAGTACACTTTGTCTTTTGCAGCAACTCCTCAGTTACCCGCTTTTTCTAGAAAAGAAACCAAATGAAACAGAGATACACTGAGCCTGTCTATGCAATGAGGTACAGAAAAAGCCTGTTAAATATAGGATTTAATGGACATATCGTGGTCAAAATGGGGGCAACATTTATTTTGTGACTTCCAGATGATCTGGAAAAAAAAATTAAGTAATTTAGTAATGTAATAAGTAATAGTAATATCATCTTTATTGTCATTGAAACATACATTACAATGAAATTTGTTCTCTGCTTTTAACCCATCACCCTTGGGGAGCAGTGGGCTGCCATATGCGGCGCCTGGGGAGCAATCTGGGGTTAAGGGTCTTGCTCAGGGACCCAGAGTGCCGGCACTGGGGATTGAACCGGGTACTTGCATCCTTCTCTGAGTGCAAGCGCGCTGCTCTAACCACTAGGCCACGACCCCCCCATTGAGGTCTTTATGTGATAATGTTATCGTCTGGTTAAAGGAACTGTGCCTGAATTTATTTCGGTTAAGAAAAATGCTTTTTGTGCAATGTATTATGAGTTAAAAGACATAATTTGATAAGTATTGACTAATTGATTGATGAGATCCTTTTTTTTTTAAATGTCATTATACATACAACGTAGATCAGATGGAGGGTGCCACTAATGGCCGACCTGCCCAGCATGTCTTTTAGTGGTAGGGGAAACCATAGCGCTAGGTGGAAACCTACGCAGACACGAGGAGAACATGCAAACTCCACACACAAAGGCCAATGCCTTTCAGGACTCGAACCCGGGACCTTCTTACTGCGAGGCAAGAGTGCTAACCACTGTGCTACTTGTTCAGTCAAGCGAGTCAAGGCTTTTTTGGTAGCAATAAGCAAGTAAACAGGACAACCCGGGACAACTTTCTCTGCCAATGGCATAATGAGGCGCGGGGCCGTTGATAAGCACGAGCTTGATGCACATGTGGCGAAAAACAGTTTGGGGCGGGGCTTAAAGTTCAGGTTAACTTGTTCTCCTCACAGTTCCAATTTGTGCAGGATCAGGGACTGTTCCTTTAACTGGTTGAATTCCTTAGGAGTTATGGATAAAGATCGCAGAGTATCATCAGCACAACAATGGAAACATATCCTTACTGTCTGCTAATTTTAAAGAGTGGAAGCGTGTATATAGTAAACAGAATTGACCCAAGCACTGACCCCTGTGGCACAACACAACTGACTCTAGTTAGATGTTTCAACATGAACAGACTGGTATCTGTCAGACAAAAATGCTGTAAACTCCCAAGAGAGCAGCCCAATAATTACTTTGACATTTGACTTCGGTGGCTTTTTTTTACGATCCATAAAAAGCTTGTTTGTTTTTTTCAATTACATGCTAGAAAATATATCTCCATTGTTGAGCGTAGAGAGTTGGAGCGTTTTAGAAAACAGCCACGATCAAGGCTACGCTGGTTCCTAATGACTTGTAACTACATCTGTACCTGTCTGTGCTTCTGCCCTTTTGCCGCATAGATGTTTCTTGAAGCTGGGGGAGTGGCAGCTCAGTCTGCAGGGCATCAATGAGAGCACCATCCCCAAAGTTCTCCAGTATTACAGCAATTCAACGGAGCATGACCGCAACTGGTACAAGGTCAGTCCCTGCTCCCCGCCTTCAACCTTTCACCTTTGACTCCTTCATGGTGGCAGTTAAATCCCAGCTATGTCAGTAAGTCCTGCCTGTGTGCGCTACAACCCCCACTTTGTTGCCTTGGAGGCCTTTTGTTTGAAAGTTGTAGCTTTAATTATTGTTTCCTGTAGCTGCATGGCTCATTTATATTTTTTTCTGTTAGACGAAAGTGTTTAAAGCCCGTCGTCTGCTTGCTTCTGCGGTATGAGGTAATGACGCAGCTGTCAGCATCTCAGCTTTCTCCTCACCGTATGTGTGCTGCCGGCTGCAAATCTCGCTGTATCTCATAGCCTCTTCCCATTTATCTTCAGGAGAAATTAATAACGATGGTTGGTGAGCGGTCTCGAATAACTGCTCCAGACTCACAGCTCTGGGTGGTAAATTGCTGCTCCAAGAACCAAATGTGTCCTACAGAAACTGGGGGAAAAATGACATCACGAATAAACGTGGAAATAATTTCCAACTATCAGTAGACAGTAAGTACCCTCTGTTCTCCGCAGGCCTGGCACGCCTGGGCCGTGATGAATTTTGAGGCAGTGCTGCACTACAAACACCAGAACCAGGGACGTGACGAGAAGAAGAAGCGGCGACACGCCAGCGGCGCCAGCGCCAACAGCGAAGCCAGCAACAGTGACAGCGAGGCCGACAGCACGGATCACAGCCCCGTGCCCTCGCCACGGCAGAGGAAGGTCAACGAGGTGAGAGTGCCAGAAAATCCACACCAGCCTGCTATCGTCCTTTTCTCTAAATGCCTCCGGTTTAACCAAAGAATAAATCTTTTCTTTTTTTTTTTGTCCTTTTACAGGACCTCTCAAAGACTTTGCTCCTCTACACGGTACCTGCTGTTCAAGGATTCTTCCGCTCCATTTCCCTCTCCAGAGGAAATAACCTGCAGGACACTCTTAGGTGAGTAAAAAACGACGATGATGCAAACAGGGGAAGCTGTGATACCATTTTTATGTCTCCTTTGCAGAT